>NC_052016.1:83458546-83758546 GCF_015832195.1 Motacilla alba alba
AGGGGTTTTTTTTATCTTCTTTCCTATTCACGATTAAAAATGTGATAAATCAGGTTTTTGGCTCTGAATAACAATGCCTTGATTTAGATTTCCTACTAAATCTATTCAAAAGTGAAACAAAGACAGCCTTTAGAGGATACCTTACACCTCACCTGGACCAGGCACGTAAGGGCAATTCAGATAAAAATCTTGTTAGCAATTCAACAAGAAATAGAGGATTTTCTCTTTTCCCTGCTTCAGGCTTTATTTAAACTCTTTGTTCAAAAATGAACAGAGTGGTAGTCGGAATCTAATTTACAGATATAGTTTAGACGTCTAACTTTAAATTAGAAGATCACACAAGAAAACCATTTACACGTAAATGTTAAAACCATTACTTAATCTTTTTTTTCACTTTATATTACATAAAGCCAAAATGAAACTAAATACATGTTAGCCAGCTTCATTCACAAACATTAGTCAAAATATACACATTACAAAAGTAAACCAAAAAAAGAACTCTAAACTGATGAAGGATTTTTTTCTCTAAACTTTTTCTTTCTTTTTTTTAATCGCCATTTGCAATTGAATTGCAGTCGCTCTAAAATAAGCTAAACAGGTAGAGTACTCCAAAACACATATGAAACACTTCATGTTGGTGGGGGAGATGGGCTTTCTTTTAAATGAGAATACTCTTCTGTCAAAGCAAAGCTCTGTTTCAGTTCAGCTAAATAATAAATAGATAATTATCACTCAGACAAAAAAGTCTGATTTAACCTCAGATAATATTGCGGTCCTTGAGCAGTCTCGCAATATTTTTATTCCCTTTGAAAGGCATTCTTTTTTTTTTTTTTCAGGTTAAAACTGAATCGACCGTGGGCAAGGTAACTAACAGAGTTTTCCATCCGAGACCTAACATTTCCACAGAGATATACAAATTTACAGTCTGAGGGTGAGACTTAATTAGTGGAGGGGAGGAGGGAGACACACGGGGTCCGAGTCACGCGTCTTATCCTATGGAAATCGTGACCCGCGCTTCTCAGCATCCCGTAGCAGCGGAGGGAAGAAACCCACGCGGGACGGGCAGCATCCCACACCGCCGACATCCTTCTTCGCGTGGATCCCACGAGGGGCTACGAACCAAGGACAGAGCCACACTGTCCCTTCCCGGGGCCGCACCTGGCACTGCCGTGGCGAGCCGGGGCCTCACTACTCCCCAGCCACCCCTGTCTCTCCTCTCGGTGGCGGGATGCTGCAGCGGGACTGTTCTGAGCGAGCACCGCGCGGGGCGCGAGGAGCCAGGGAGGGGAAAGCCGGAGCCGGCGGACGGGCGTTACACCCCGTGTCTGTCCCGAACACACACTTTGGGGGGCAGGACGGACAGGTTATTATATTTTTTTTCTTCTTCTTTTTTTTTTTCCTTTTCTTTCCTCTTTTATTCTCTTCTGTTTCAGCTGGGCTATCTGCACAGACCGCATGCAACACACACAAGCTCTACCCGGAGCAGCGAGCAGGGGACGCGCAACAGGTCGGCCACCGCCCCGGCGCTCCCCCATCGCCTGCCCCCGGTCACCCTCCGCGGTCCCGGCGGCGACTCGCCCCGCTCCCCGTCCGCACGTATGCGCCGGCAGCCATCCAGACGGGCACCGGAGCTCTGCGCGGGCATCCTCTGGCCGCGGGTCATAGGGCCGCCGCGTAGGCTGCGGGATAAGGGTCCAGCTGGGGCTTGCCCATGCCCGGCAGGAGGATGTAGGCCAGCGGCGGCTGCAGCCCCGGGCCGGGCCAGGCGCTGCAGTTGCAGGGGATCATGTAGCCCGGGTTACCGGGCGACGGGTGCGAGTGCGTGTGCCCCCCGGCGGCGGCGGCGGCGGCGGCGGCAGCAGCGGCGGCCCCATGGAAGGCGCCCGCCCCGCCGGCGCCGGGGTAGCCCAACGAGGAGGCGTAGGGCAACCCGGAGCCCGAGGAAGAGGAGGAGGATGAGATCTCGGCCATTTTGGAGCCCAGGTCCAGCAGGGAGTAGGGGCTGCTGGCGGCGGCCGCGGCGGCGGCGGCGGCAGCGGCGGCGGCCGACTGGGGAAAGAAGACGCGAGCGGCGGCAGCTGCGGCGGCGGCTGCCGCCTTCTCGGGGTTAGCCAGGAGCGACTCGGGCACCAGCCCGCCGGCCGCGCCGGCATGCAGCCCGCCCGCCTTCAGCCCGTGCGGGTGCTCGTGGTCCGCCACGCCGCCCAGCCCGTAGGGCACGGGGAAGGCGAACTTGTCCTTCTTGAGCAGTGTCTTGGGCTTCCGCCGCGGCCGGTACTTGTAGTCGGGGTGCTCCTTCATGTGCATGGCCCGCAGCCGCTTGGCCTCGTCGATGAAGGGCCGCTTCTCCGACTCGGTCAGCAGCTTCCACTCGGCGCCCAGGCGCTTGCTGATCTCCGAGTTGTGCATCTTGGGGTTCTCCTGGGCCATCTTTCGTCGCTGCGCCCGCGACCACACCATGAAGGCGTTCATCGGCCTCTTGACGTGATCCACCGGCTTGGACATGGTGTCCCCCCGCCGCCCCGGCGAGCCGCCGCCCGCCCCGCACTGGCGGCCGCCTCCTCCGGGGCTGTCTCCCGCCTCCTCCTCCTCCTCGCCCCCACCGCGGTCCGCTCCTCCAAAAGCAATCTCGGCGGGTGCCCAGGCGCGGCGGCACCGACTCCCGCGGGTGCGGGGCGGCGGCACCCGGTGGCCCCGCTCCGGGCGCGGGGCGCTGCCGAGCGGCGGCGGCGGCGCCTCCCCGTCAGGGCGCTGCGGCGGGCGGCTCGGGCGGGACGGCCTCCGTTCCCCGCCTGGGCCTCGGAGCTTCTCTCCGCACGGCCGATCTCCGGTCCACGGCTCTTCCTCAGTACACCCCGGAGGCGACAGCGGCCGGAGTCCAGACGGGACCGCAGAGAAGTCTCGACGGCGAGGGCAGGATCCGGCAGCAGGCGAGCGGCGTGGGGCGTGAGTGTCCTCGCTTCGCTGCGGACGCGATGCTGCTCGGCAGTCTCCGGTGCGGCGGCAAGCCCTGGACGGGGCGGCGGTCAGAGCCCGCCCGGTGCCATCGCCGCCCGCGGAGCTCGGAGGGCAGCCCGCCGCGGGGCGTTGCGGGGCCGGGCGGGACGGGGTCGGCGGCGGCTCGGGCCCCAGGGGGCGCGGGCCGCCCCGCTCACAGCCGCCCCGCTCCGCCCGGGGGGGCGCGGCTAGCAGCCCGCTCCTCGCACATACTCGCCGGGCGCCGTTCGCAAGCGGCCGCCGGGCGCCGCGGGCCTCCTGGTTCGCGCCGCCGGACAAACTTCGCCAAGTTTCGGCGGGATACGGGGCGCTCCGCCTGCCGCGCGGCTCCCCCTTCTCCGGCAGCCGCCAGGTCTCTCTGGGTTTTCTTGGCCGCCGACTCGGAGGGGCGGCGGGGCGGGCGGGAGCGGCGAGGGGCGGGGGGAGGAGGAGGCGGCGGCGGAGGCGGGGGACACACCTAATTAAAATCCCCGGCGGTCCGCGCCCGGCGGGCCGCGGGCCGGGCAGCCGGGCGGGCGGGCGGCGGGGGCTCGCAGCCGGCGCGGCCGCCCCCTCCTCTCGCCCCGTCGGCGCGCCCTCAGGCAACGCGCGCGCCCCGCGTGCCCCCGCGCCGCGCGCCGCCCTATATGCCCGCACGCGGCCTGCGCGCCGCCGGCGGGGCGGGGGCGGGGCCCCCGTCGGGAGGGGCGGGACCGAGATTCGCCACGCCCCCTCGGCCGGGCGGGCAGCGCGGGGCGGGCAGCGCGCATGCGCGGCGTTCGGGGTGTTCGGGGTTTTCCCTGGCCGGGCCGGCGCTGCCGCAGGGGAGAGGCTGCAGCCCTGGAAAGCATCCTTGGTGCGGGCAGCGGGCACCGCAAAAACGGCCACGCGTCTTTTCCTGGCCGCTCGGGACGCCGCTGGGGCTTCACGGTGCCCCCAGCCCGAGCTGTCCGACCGTGTTCTTCACCTCCTGTCAGTCAGGGTGAACTTGCTCGCCTTGTTTTGTGCTCCGGCGGGTCGGTTTTGACTTACCCCTGTGGTATGTGGAAGCGCCGACTCCAATAAACTATTAACTCTTTCTCGGGCTGCCATCAGGCTAGGTTTTCCCGGGACGGCTCCGCCGCCCTTTTACGGAGAAGCCGGAACCGGGCTTCCCGAGTGCGATGCGCGCGTGGGGTCACAGCCCCTCCGAGCACCGCCGAACCCCCGCCGGACACTCCTCCGGGTCTGGCGGACGGCTGGGACATCCCGCGGGGGGAGTGATGTCCGCTCGCCTCAGGGATTCCTTTGTCACGCCGCCCGCTGCCGTCTCGCCCGGGTTCCTCTCCGCGGAGCCCGCTCCATCTTCCCACCGGTCTCGGTCCCCCGCTCCAGCAGCGCTCCAGCCGCTGGGCTTCGCACCTTCCTTGCCGCCGCACCGCACCCCTGCACGCCGCCGCCACCCGCAGCTGCTTCGCTGGCGGGATGTTTGGAGAGAATCCGAGCGCCGGCCTTCCACCCGAGGGTAGTTCCCGGCGCTTTCCCCGACGGTGAGACCGCCCGGATCCCGCGGCAGCCTGTCACGGCCAGAGTGCCCTGTAAAATACCGAGCAGCTCCTCTGCAAATAGCGTCTTGTGCCGTTTCGTGTTTTATATCCCATATACTACTACTTAAACGTTATTCTCTCCATCTCCGAAGCCACCTTGCCAACGCTTGACCTCCTACAGTTCAGTTACCCGTGGAAAAAAGAGTACCCGTCGGTTGTCAAAACGGAGAGATTAAGATATCTACCGGCGCTGGCTGGTGCACAGGGTTGGCGGGGAAATGGGGTTCCTCGAAAGTGAGCCCCCACCAAGAGGGGCTGATCCCGGCGCAGGTAACTCTGCCCTGGAGATCAGGTTATCACCCCATCGGGCAGAGCATTCCCCTTTCGGGATGAACAGACAATATTTCCAATTGCGTATATTCCCCCCCTCCCCCTCCCCGCCGCCGTTTGTGTGGGGAAACTCGTTCGTATATCTCTGGATAACATGTAGCGTTACTGTGTTTGACACTTCAGGACTCATCCCCTGTCTCTCTCCGCACAGATCGGATGCCGGTTTGCTCGACCTCCCTTCGCACCTTGCCGGCGGGATCGCGCCCGGATTAAGTCAGCTCGAGGGAAGAGCATGGTTCATACATTCCCGGCCGCAGTCATGAGCAGGGTGAGAATCAGTAACATCTACTGGAGTGTGATCGGGGCGGAGGGGGAGAGCGGGGAGGACAAGCAGCAGCGACTCACTGATGCCACCACCAGTGGCACCCCCGGCTCCCGAAGGCTCCCGGCCCCGCTCCCGCCAGCGCCCCTGGAGAGCAGAGGGGGCTCGGTTCCAGCGAGGCTCTTTCCCCGCTCTTCCCTCTCGTGCCGCTTCCCTCACGACCCCTCTCCCTCTCCTAGTGACCCCGAGCCCGTCGGTGCGAGAGTAGGGTGCGGTGCGGAGGATGGCGATGGCCCCGTGTCGCGACAGAACCGCGTGAAGCACTCAAGGCGGGCACATGGGTGAGCCCTGTCTGGCAGCTCCTACACGGACAGTGCCCCCACCAGGACCCCTGCCTGTGGGTCAGTCCGTGTGTGCTGCCGCCGCCGGGCTGCTGCTCTGGCTCTGCGCCAATGGCAAAACGGTGTGCAGGCAGCGCGGGCACCTGTGCCATGGAAACCACGCGGGGAAGCGCCGCGGGTGACGGCATGGGGCGCTGGGAGGTTCCTAGGGTTTGTGGCCACTGTGTCTCTGAGAACAGCACAAGCAGCAGCTCGCAGGTCCCCGCAGAGTCGCGTGCTGTTAAAAAGAAGCACTTGGTTAAATTCCAGCAGAGAAGATACCTCAACTCATGGACTGTCTTCCAAAAATGTCACTATTTGCAAACTCATTACGTTCATCTGTGCATGTTTCTGATTACGTTCAGTCTACCAAATAGTGAAAAGGGTAATAGAATTTGTTGGTCATAAATTATTGTGTGCGACTCTTTCACAGGACGAAATGTGTAAACGGCTCAGTACTGGCTCAAGTCTATTTTTCTAGTCGCAGATGAAATACTTTATTCGAAGGTCTCTTTTTCAAAGAGCTTTCCCCCTCCCCTCTCCCAAGGTTTGCGGCAACCACTGACTACTGAAACAACCACCCGTGGTTATTTCAGCGATGCTGGTAGTTCCAGGGGGTCTGCCTTTCCCTGGTAATCTGCTTTCAAGACAGTTCCAAGTGATGGGAACTCTTATCAGTTCCGCTTGGAGCAAGGTGTTGGACTCGTGTTAGGAACGACCGGAGGGTCCCAGGTCTCCCCCGGTTTGAGGCGGCGCGGCGCGGGGGAGGAGGCTGCTCTCCCCGCGGGGATTTCCGCGGCCGCGGTGCGGAGCGGCTGCCTGCACAGCCCTCGCACACACAGACGCACTCAGACATACCCACAAACGCAGAGGCACAGACACTCTCTCGGAGAGCCTTCAAATCCCCAAGCACAGAAAGGGAAGGCTTTATCGGAGTTTAGTTACTTATCTGGATTTTTGTTAAACCGCTGCTGTGATCTCCGCGTAGTTGTGCGAGTGTGTTAATTGTTCTGATAATGTGTTGTTATCGATACAATAACAATACAGTCGTGTATAATGTGATTTACTTGCCTTTGACCTGTCAATTCCTGACGCATGCAAATTCAAGGGCGCGATCTTTCCTTCTGCTACCGGAGGGAGGTGGAGGGGAGGGGTGAAAATGGGGGGGAGCAAAAACCCGAGCAGATGCATTATCACACGGAGGCTAAACAAGGCTTTCCAGAATGCAGTGCTGTACTCCAACAAGCAAGATGAGAGCGCTTTTAAAAATATTAAAGGGGGAGTCAGACTGTCTTCTCGATAATCATGTGTTAATTCTGCCAGCTTGCTCACAGTAGATGTAACGACACCTCACCTCACGAATATTGTCCGATTTCTCATATTCTTACCAAACATCTAATCTCTCGTGTTTTTTAAAGCCGAGTTTAAAGTGCGTTTCAAGGAAGCAAGCTCATTTCCTTCTAATTTTTATTTGACCCTGACAATCAGGTAGCGAATCAAAGAGATAAAAAGAAGTTGAAGAACAGTGGTTATCCCGATAGCGATCTCCGCCTCGCCGTGCCTCCCGATTGAAAAGCTGATTCACGGGCTGGGCAGCCCCAGCGCTCCTCTGCGTTGGCAGAGCCACATCGCGTTTTCACGGCTCCCTTTGTGCACTGAAACGTTTCCATCCACCAGCTTTGAAAGCTGACATTTTTCGTGTAGGGTATCAGTCACCGATCCCACGTCACTTTCAGCTGCCCGAAGTTGCTGGGCAGGCTGGAATCTTAAGCACACCAACAGGTTGGCAGGCTGATCGTTCTGCTTCTATGGAGCTTGGCAGGTTTGTGAGCACTCCTAAGTCTTTTTCGTCTTGTGTAGTCCAGTACACCTGTAGAGAGAAAGGGAGTTTTACCCCGTGAACTCTTTATTGTGCATAATGCGCTAAACTCATTCATTTGCTTTTACAGAGTGCTTCCAAATGCTCGGTATTATTATTTTTCAATAACATTCCCTTATTATTAGAGCAGCTGGTAGCCCGAGCTCTAGTGAAGTGCCTGGCAAAGGATTCTATCATAAAACACTGGTTTCTAAGTTTATAGTTTCTAATTTGGCTGTGAAAGTGTGATTCTGGATTGAACTTGGCACTCAAATGCTCAGCTGGAGAGTAAACTTTTTGTTATAAAAACGTTGGTTCATTTGGTTTGCTATTTTAAGTTAGAAGAGAATTAACAAAGTTTTTACTCATTTGGAAATGAGAAGTCCTGTATTTTTTTTGAAAATTAAATGTTATGATTTTGGTAAGGGTTGAATATGTTCTGTGACTTAATGTGTATTATTTTAAAAGCAAAGCCCAGTTTATGTCTCTGTGCTTCAGGACACTGGGGCTGCTCTTGCAGGAACACCAGACCTAGATCTCACACAACCATTGATAGCAGTTCTGATCAGAAGGTGGTGACGGGGTCCTTACTACTTCTAGAAGTAAAGAAAACATTAAAATTCAGCCTATTTGAACTTGCTAAGAGACTCCATAATGTTTGTCTAATCTGCATGCACTCCATTTGTATGGCAAGATATTTTCATGTACTTTAAGCAGTAAATTTTTTGCCGCTTCTTAATCCTGTTAGCTGCCTGGGAAGAATGATCAGAACCACAGCCAAGGAAGTCTTAGAACCGAAAAAACCCCATGATGTTGTGTGGTTACATGCTAGTCCCTGTCTGGGGAAGTGAAGGTGAGAATTAGTCTCCTGGCAGAGTTCCTGGCCTGGCTTAGATGTTCCATAAAGGCCAGCTAAATACCTTTCCAGTGCAAGGAAGTACTGAAAGCTCATCAAGTAATACAGATGTGTAAGCTTCCCCTGCTTCACATGATGAAATCAGAGCTCATATGGATGGAGACTGCTGTCTCTAGAATCCGGGTTTCCCCACTCAGGCAGTTGCCTATAACTTTTCTTCTTCAAAGGCTGAGCAGTGCTCATGCTTTCTTTTTCCAAAGAGATTCACCTTATCATTGTGGTGTCACTGCCTTGTATGATTTTATAGCTCCCTGTTAGGAGAGGCGAGCCTTGATTTTTGGTGTCTTCTACTACAAGCTTCTTTATATATATATTCTCTGAAGACTTTTGCATTTAAATTCAATCAAAATTTTACAGTGACAACAGTCATCTCATTTCACTTCTTAGGGCTGTCCAGCAGTCACAGAGGATTTTTTTTCCTGGAATTAATACATTTCAATGACCAGCCTAGTTTGATTCATAACCGTAAAACACAAAAGGTTGTTTTGCCAGTCATGGGTGCCAGACAGGTCCCAAAAACATCTGTGCAATTTTGAAGACAAGGTCTTAGATGTCACTGGATAAGATTGTGGTTTGGAAACCTTTGACAGGCATTTCAGGATTTGTAAGGAGGCTAGAAAGAAAGAAGATCAGAATTTGGTCCATTCCCCTATGAAGAAGAGTTAAGCATAAATCTTTGCTGCTTACCTTCTGATTATAATGGCTTTTTAATTGACTACAAACAACTAGGGAAGGGCAGCCCATAATGGAAAGAATTAATATCTCTTTGCATTTCAACTCACAGCTTTTATTTCTTTATGGTTAGTGTCTTGTTTATCTGTTTGTGAGAATGGGCAGTTTCTGCATTCCATTTGTTAGGAGGAATCAAAATGTCACTGAAGAAAGTTCAAAGTTGATGGTCACAAGCCAGTTCTAGTGATCAGACAAGTTAAACACAGAGGGTGCCTACCCCTACATACCACACCTACATTAGTATCAGTACCTGCATTTTTAGCTCAGATCAATGGTGCCACAGCTTTCCAAGCAAATCTCTTCACTGTGCTCACTCACCATGCTTTGGTTTCCATTGAGGAGCAGTTTCAGATGAGCTGTAATCACCAGATTCTCTTCATCTTCTCTCAGGAATGTGGTTTGCAGAGACTCCGGCTCAACCTAAATCAGCTAGACACCAATAGAACAAAATAGATTCTATTTAGTGCTCTTGATTCAGACAGGTGACCATGGACCATTCCACTTTTTGCATCCACTTATTTTAGGTGCTTCAGAATGATTTTTTCTAGCAGAAGATAGAAAAGGAGCTTCTGGCTCTGCATGAGTGTTCCACTGGTAAGGAGCAGCGGCACTTTGTGGGTGTTCTGTGACCATTGGCCGAGATAGTCAAAACCCAAGGATTAGTGAGTTTGTGGTTGCTTGGCCTGCATTCTTAACACAGTTTTTGGGATTTTGCTAGGCCTTACATCCTCACAACAAACTTCTTGTTCTCCACAGTAGGATATATAATAGCTTCCCTTGACATGGACATTGAACGAAAACTATTCTAATTTTCTAAAGTCTGTTGAATCGTTAAATCTTATTGTGGTAAGCATTGCCTCGTTGTTTTTTTCTTTTTTCTTTTTTTCTTTTCCTCACTTTAGTGTGCACTTTCAATAATAATAATTGTTAGACTATTTTTTAAATCTCCAAATTTAGATTTTTCTCTCATTTTAAAAAGTGATCTATTATTTTTTAACAACTTGTCTCTATAAACACTTCTCAGGTGCGTACAATCATCTCCTATTAAGCAAACACACTACTACTACTACTACTGAGAGTTCTGAAAGCCTGAGGTCTTTTATTTTGTCAGCATCATGAAGGCTTCTCCTGGAGTATATTGTGCAGTGCTAGACTTCAAGAAAAATGTGGACAGAATGCAGCAAGTCTGATCAGAGGTCTCAAAATGTGCTACACACATTGATACACAAATAAAGATTGAAAGCAGTGTTGTTATTAAAGCTGGAGAGGAGAAGGAACTGGTCTTTAATGGTATAAAAGTTAAATGCAAAGATGAGAGAATTAAATTGTGTTTGTGGGGATAAACAAGAGGTAGTGAGCTTAAGATGTGAATTCCAGTTAAATCTTGGAAAAAAAACATGCTTCAAATAGTGAGTATAGGTATGCAGAGCCTGCCTCTGCCTGGACAATGATGAAGGGTGTTTAAAACAAGTGAGACTAACTTGTCAAGAATGACAAAGCCCTAGGACAGGAGTTTTCTTCTGCCTCTCTTTGTATGGATATTTGACATGGGAAGAATCAGCTTTAGCTTAGTTCTTCATGTAGTCCTTTCCACTCTTCAGAGACCACACATCCTGCTGGTTCACAGCCCGCAAACTTGCTGCTCCTCTCCTACCCACACGTGTGATCAGCACCACTGCTCCTCCCCTAAATGAGCATTGCCAAAATGATCATATGTGAGCATGTCTCCCAGTGACACGCTGAAGAAATGTTCTGTTTTACTATCTGGTTTAGCTGGTTCTGGCCTCCTCTTTCTTCTTAGCACAATTTTATCATTGTCTGTGGGAAGTCCTGTTTCTGACATGGCTTTGCTATTTCCCCCCCCAACACTTTATCACCTTTCTATTGTGTTTCAAATCTCTGCTGAAAGTAAATCTTCTGCACCGTTTCTGTATGAGTTTCCCTTCCATCTGCATTCTCTAGATCCATGATTAGAATATTTTATAATAGTTTTATCATTTATTGTATTATAATTTGTATGAAATGTCAATGCAAGTTATTTGGATTGCATCAAAAAAGGAAAGGTCATCACTGATCGATAGCATTGGCAAAAAGTTGTCCGTGGTGTACCAAATCAGTGACAAATTTGACTCTTGGTGTATAAAATTTGTTTAGAGTATCTTTGCTGCTAGTATGCTGGGAAGTTTGTAATCCTTTACAGACATTTTAATTTCTTCCATAATATTCTCCTATGTGAGGATGCTTATTATCAGTGATATAAAAGAGAAAGGTAGTTTTTGTTAGTGCTATTGAAAAATCTGACTTTTATTACTGATTCTGTAGGAAGATTAAGAGAGCAGAACATACAAGAAGCAATAGACTTAAAAAGAGCAAGAAGTTTTGCAGCATTCCTGGAGATGCCTTTTCATTTCAGTGGGTAAAATAAAATCAAAATTTCCAGAAGTTCTTTTGGTTTTCAATTCTCTTGTCAACTTTCCCTTACATATTATCAGATATTGTTTATAGAGTATGAAGAAGGTCATGCCAAAAAGTATTCATTTGTCCAGAAAGTAAATAATTCAGACTTGGAACTTCTAAAAGACACAAGAAGAATTAAGTGCAGATCTTTCAAAGTATGAGTGCCTAAGTTCCATTGATTTTAATTCCCTCAAGGAGATTCAATGGGATTTTATGCCCTAAATTCCTTGAAAATATCTGTACACTCTGAATGGAATCAGCCCAAAGCACATTTATTCCTTATGATAGAAACAGATTGTTGTATTGTTTCTTGTTCACCCCCTCCAGTTTTTTAATGCTTCAACTGTTTTCCAAGTAGGATGGTTAAACAATGGTTAGAACAAAGACTATATAAAGTTCAATTTTCTTGGATTCATCTGGGTCTTTACTCCATTTTCCAAATGAAGCCAGTCCTGCTGCACTAGGAGTTACCTGAACAAGATCCCATGAAGCAAGCTGGTATGTGAACATGACCATGTAGCCCCTCAATGCTCAGTGCCTATGTTCATGGCAACCTTGGGATAAAAGAAGGAAAGTAACTGGAAAATATCCTTCAGAGGAAAAAAAAGAGTACAAACCACATCACAAGCACTGTAAGAATAGGGGATGACTGGCAGTTCCAATGGTGCAGATGACATGCTGTGATGTATCTTATCTCACAAGGACTTGCTTCTGTGCATGTGGCCTCTGTGTAACAAAACCAGCTGGAGATGATGAGACCTAAAATGAGATCTTCTGGAAGGCCTAGACCTAGTCTTTTACTGAATTGGATCAGAAGTGCCATATCTTTCTTGTGTTATATCACATAGACACCAGGAACACGTCTTTGGTGCCCTGATCTATGGGTGGCATTCTTGCCCATGGCAGCGGAATTGGAACTAGATTAGCTTTAAGGCCCCTTCCAACCCAAACCATTCTATAGTACAATATCTTAACCACAAGATATTCTACCTCTTCTTTTCACCCTCTACCTCTTCTTTTCAGCCAAAGAACTTTTCTTAAAGCATGTGTTAAGCCCTTCTTTTGAAAAGTAATTTAACAAAGTTGTTAAATACCAAGGGGAAAAAAAAAGAATTAATGAATAATCTCTTGCTGTGATCCTATAAAAATGTTGCAGATATTGCAGATGTACCTATTAGATTTGATAATATTGCTGTACAACAAAGCAATAGCAGTTCTTGTATTTGACCAACAAAACACCATGCGCTTTCTTTTGCTTCATTTGAAATAGTGACTCTGTTAAAAACATCAAAAAAGCTGCTATACTTCAGAAGAGCCATACTTTAAAACATAGTCCATGAAATCACAAACACAAGGTATGACCCCAGCCAGCTATAAAGCGAAATGTTGTCTCATGGAAAAAGTGAAACTGCTGTCCTTTTTTTCTTCTGGTCATCATATGGAGAGGTAAAACATAAAATACGTTTATACAATCCATCAGCATTAATATTTGGATTTTCTAGAATAAAATTACTGTATTTCACCCCCCCAAGTGCTATGTGTGTGATAGGTAGACAGAAAACAAGAAATACTTTACTCGTTTGTCTTAAAAAAACCCAGTGACCTTGGACATAATAAATACAAAAAGTATACTTTCTTTAAAGACGTCACTGAAAGCCTGCTGAAGTGCATGGGCTCTCCTGAACTGCCTCCCAGGTTCACTGGAGGCAGGCAGTAAGTTGCCCAAACTGAGTCTTTCATGACTTCACTGTTAAATTCACACCTTCCCAAGTAAAATGCCAGTTCATGGAACTACTTTGTTGCCAGCCCCTTTTCCTCTCTCCCTATAAATGGCATGACTGGTCATCTTAACGATAAGGAGACTGTGGAACTTTCAGTTCCTACCACTGCTGGAAAGGCTGAAAGTATAATATCCTTTGCCTTCAGAAAAGTGTAGAAGTTCTCTCTCCCTGCTGTATGTATGATTCCCTCAAACACAGCTATGCTTATGGATGTTTTGGATGTTTGGATCTTCTTATAGGCAGAGGTGAGTTTAATAGGAGAGTTTCACCTCAAAGTGTAGGTGCAATGAGTTTATTTTGGCTCACAGCACAGAGAGTTTAAAACAAAACAATAAATTAAAACTGTGAGGAATCCTTCAGGCACTCTGACGTTCTTCTTTTTCTTTTGCTCTTTCTTTTTCTTTTTGTGTTAAACAGGAGGTGGCAGTTGTAGCATTTGCAAAATAATAAGTACAATAATTTGACATTGTGATATGATTACTTATGTAAGTGCTTAGACATACAAATACCTAAGCACTAGTGTCATCATTGAGAGTCATGGCAGTTATTTCAGCCAAGTTAATAAAAGATCATTACTATAACTATCTACACAGGACTGAACATGATGGGGAATCTGGGATGTGAGAAGTCTAACAATAAAAAACACACTCAAAATTTCTTCTTAGTGTATTTGTGCACATTGTGATTATTCCAACAACAGATCAGAAATTATTCAGTGGGTACTTGATCTGTAGGGTTATTTAGAGGTAAGATTATACAAGAAAATTTCACTTTTCTTATCCATGTATCTTACTCCCTGTTTTCTCTGGTGAGGAATCTAAGCACAGGTAATTTAAACATGATTTCTCTCTAGTTTACATGCTCCCGGATCCTAACATAGAGATGTAAATAGCTGGGTGTGAACTTGCTAGGTATTATATTCAGCTGGCACAAACAACCCAACCAGATAGTTCTGTGTAGATAACAAACTCATTTCTACATTGGTTGGGAATCAGAGCTCAGGTGATTGTTGTTCTTTTAATGATTATTTATTCAAATTGATCTAATTCAAATACAGAGATCCCAGCTTATGGCTGGCTGGATAAAATTCACGGGTTATAGGAAATTTTGGGGCATGAGTTAGTCCCATTTCCCTGTCTCATCCTGAACCTCACTGCCAGGTCTTTTCTATGGCGCTCTGCTATTGCTTCTTCTTTTCATCCAGAAAAAACCTGCAAAAACAAGCCTTGCTGAGTTATGCAGGGGCCAACAAATCTCAATCCTGGCAGATAGGAGAGGAGGTAAATAACAAAGTGAATTTCAAAGTGATATCAGCAGGAATGCCTCACTGAATGGGCCTGCCTCCAACCTACCCATAGAAATTTTAGACAGTATCTCGCCAGACTCTTGGGTTCAAAGAGAGCAGCTGTCCCTGAGTTAACCAGGAACAGTTGCACCCAACACATCTGCTAGAATATTAGTATTTCCTGCTAAGGCCTAAAGCTAAGTCTAATGCTGATCTGAACATAAGCCCTCCACACAAGCCCTTCGTTGAGCTTGACAGCAAAACTCTGCAGCAGTGAGGTTTCTGATGGCATGCAGGGATAGTGCATACAAGACACTCTGCAATGCCATGCAATATCACTGCAAGGGTTTCCAAGCTCCTCCCAAAAGGAAGGTTGGCGTCTAGATAGAGGAGCACCAAGACTGAAACAGGAAGCCCTTTTTTAAAACAAACAGCCTTGCTAGAAAAGGATCTAATGTGTTCCAGAAGGATATCCAAACTATAGTTTGAAGACACGTACTCCTGGAGCCTCCCTTTTCAGAATCCCTCTTCTCCTCTGCACCAGCACTGAAAGCTGTGGTCAGATTGGTTGAGTAATCCAGCTGAAAACCAACCATCCCAAAAAGAACAGACCCACTAGTTTTCACCAGTCAAACAAACACACATTCGATTGCTGGCACTGATAAATGAGTGGCAGTGGAAGGGTGAATGCAGAGAGAAACATGGGGCCTTCCACAGCAGCAGCATCAGAGTCTGAGATCAGCAAAACCTACCTGTGAAACCTCATCCTATTTGCCAGTTGCTGAAATTCACATAAGGAAGGCACTAATTTTACTCTCTTAGAGACAGTAGTTCTGGGCTGAAATAAAAATTACCATGAAGTTAAGTTCTCCTTTGAGATAGAAACACCATTGCCACCAGGTCTTGAAGCCGCTTGCCACCCTCAGCAGCCCTGCTGATCACAGTTTCAGAGCTGCCACAGTGGGAGGAAGGGAGCCTTTCTTCTTTTGCTCTGCAGCCAACAAATAGTATTTCAAAATCAGAAGAACTTGGCATAGATCTGTCTTTACTGGCAGTTTGTTTGTACACTATGTTTACTTATGACAATGAAGTACCAAGAAAGAAGTTTGAAGCTGATTTATCAGTAATTATCAATGTCTACGGCCATTACAGAGCAGCCTGTAACAGGCTTTGTCAGTCAGTGGGATCTGGCCTGGAGCATCAACAAGGTATGAATGGGGCCTAAAGCTTTCCTTTTACCTCTGGAAACAAAGAAGAAAAATCCATGTGTGACTTCTTCACCCATCCCAGTCCTAACCAGAGTTTCTCTCAGCCAGCAGGCTGGCAGGAGAGGTTCCACTGCAGTAGGATCACTAGCCAGCAGAGGCAGTGGTAGCACAGGTAAAAGGCCCAGGGAGACTCCTTTCCCTCACTGCTTGCACTTGCCAACTGGCAAGTCTCTGGCTGGTAGGTTTTGAGACTTGATGTGCAGGTCATTCTTCACCTTCCTTACAAACATGTCTCCAAAGCTCCAAGCCGCATTGCAGTCACACCCAAACTCGTGACATGCAGCTTACCCCACCTCACTCCCCATGAGCTCCTCAAGGCTCTTCAAAGTCATCTGACCCATGAGCACTTCCAAACTTCTGGCTCCTCTTGACTCTCCTAAACACTTTCCAGGATTAAAGAAGTGCAGCAGGGAGGAACACACTTACCCACAGAACTGAAACCCGTTGCAATAAAATTGCTGTAGCTTCATATATCTGAATGATTGAGTTTCATTAGTAGCCTATGTGTCCAACGAATTCGACCAGATCCCCACTGAGCTGGCAAATTTCTGTGGAGAAATCCCTGGCACCCCATTTGTTTATCTTTGTCAACAATTTGTCTCATTGTCTCTGTCATTGATGAAACCACAAATAGTGTGCCAAGATCATTTGCCTCAATAAAAATGACAACAAATTTAAGAAGCACAGATATGTAAGCTGCACTACAATCTTTATCAGTGACACCCAAAACCGAACTGGAACCATTAGCTTTCAAGGACAGACTATTAAAATAGGTTCTCCACCTCAACAAGATAAACCTGTCCATAATGCATATTTGTGTCCATGAAGAAATTGCTTTGATCTTGAATACAACCTTTAAAAGAATTAGGAAAATGGGAAAAAAACAGCCTCTTTATTCATATAGGACATTAAGATCATCTAAACAAAGGTACAAAGTTGAGGTTTTAAAACTTGCACACAGGTGTTCAAGTGAAATGACTTGATTTCACTGATGTTTAATCCTTCACCTTCAGAGTTACTTCTAGAAAATGAAAGAGGGCATTCACATGAGGGGTTAATGCAAAGTAGTTATGTGAATTCATCTTATAGCCTCAAATGATTCAAGATGCTTTTCTCATCTGTCCCCAGTTAGACAAAGCTTAGCTATTTACTCTTAGACAAAGCTTAGCTATTTACTCCTGATTGAAGTTACAGCTGTCATTCCTGGCTCTCACAGGTGTGGCTCAACACAGTAATTGTCCCAGAGCCTGTTTCTTGCCCCAGCCATGGGTGCAGAGAGACAGAGCACAGTCAGTAACATTTCTCTCCATGACCTCTCCAGAGTTGTTTGCCGACAATGGCCTTTACTTATGTTGAATAATGTTTAGCTCTCCCAACTGTCATGAACCATGCCAAATATCTAAAAATACTTGTTCTACATCTCTGATGGCACTTGTCTCTCACATCTTAGGCTATACCCTATTCTGAGTTACATTCCTTGTGTTGTGGGTTGTGTGAAATGTCATTGAAGCTATGGGTGTAACCGCTGCCTTCCTTTAATGCAGCTGTAAGGAACATTTAATCTGCTTTATGAAATAGGAGCGACCTCCTCCCCAAGAAAAAGCATATGCCACTGTTCAAACCCATGGTATACACATGGGCTGCTCAGGTTGAAGGGTAGAGCAGAGGGGTTCAGCTGACAGGGTTTTTTAATGGAACAGGATGTGTATGCATGTGTAGGTAGGGCCTATACAAAGTAATAAGACTGTGGCCATTAGAAAAGAGAAGACAAGAAGTCTTTGAGCTGAATAGTTGCATCTTCCTCATCTTAGGGAACTGATACTTCATAAAGACTTTGTAAATAAGTAGGATTTATCAGAGAGATCTGATTCCATATGAAATTTCTCTTTCTAAAGGAAAAAAAGTATCACAAGACCCTGAACTTAAATTTAAGTGTCCAGGTCAAAAGATAGGTGACAAATCCCTACTGAAATCAGGAGAATTGCACAAGATATAAGTAAGACTGGAATTTGCCTCCTATGTTCAATATTCATTTTTTCCTGCTTCTAACATGAACACATAAACTTATGGAGAAAAGAAAATAGAAGGGATAAGAAGGGAGGAGAAAGGGAGAGAAAAAAGGGAGCATGTAAATCTTATCATTCCTCATATGTGCTCAATACAAAATTATAATTTAATAATGCTTATTTCTTGACATAGACATTAGATTTTTTTTCCTTTATTAAAATGAAATAGCAGTGGTAAGCAATAATTCAAGGTTTTTATTTGATGACACAGGCTATACAATTTCGGCTATATGTATTTTTGTGCTATTCATAAGCCTGTTTAGCTTTGCACTTGTGTTGCAGAAGGATTGAATTATAGCTTTGCAGTAGATTAGATTTCTTTGTATTATTCTATTTATATCTATCTGGTTGCTCTATTACACATTTTCTTCATACTATCTTATAAACTGATTGGGACATGTCTCCTTTTCTATTGTGTGCGTAAGTGCCCACCACAGCATGGATTTAAAAGCAAAATTAAATACCCAGTATCCCAAGCTTAGAAAATCATTGCTGCTTTGTTGCTGCATTATGATTCTGCCTACAGTTCTACCTACCTACTTTCTGCTTATACAGAAAATGCAATTAGAGACATGGATTGTTGAGAAATGGAAATTATTTTCCATGATTCATAATGACAAAAGTTTGCCCCTTTCTGGCCCCGTTTGCCATATTTGAGCCTAGCTGAGGAGAGCTTTTGATGACACTCTTACATTCTTAACACAATATTCTGTGTAATATATAAATAAGTTCTCAGCTCAGTTGACATCTTTGTTTGCTTTGGAGTGCTGTGTCTTTGTGTCCTAAAATATAAGATGTATAATCCTTGCATTTGCTCTGTGACTTGAAATAACTAACATGCTGTTACTTCCTGTGAGAGACCTAATAGTTAGGGAAAATGCTGAGTATTTTACTCAGCAATAAAATGTTCTTCAAGTGATAATAAATCTTAGCATAAAGCAGGTTCTAATATGGGTGGGTTTTTACACTGTATTTGTTGAATTTGATATTCGTGAAATTAGGACTCAAGAAATGGACTGAATCCAAGTACAGTGTGGGCAGGTGCTGTACGAGTTTTCCCTCTCAGCTTCTCCAAGTCCCCCTTCATCTCAGATTTTTTCTGTTTTTACACTGTACCTCCTTAAGGCAGAAATGCAGTTTTTTATTTTGTGGACAAATATTTGCTGAATTCTGAGATGAAACTCCTCAGTGTTTTTCCCTGTGCCCTGGGGTTTTTACAGGTGGGAAGATAGTGCTCTGATATAGCTGAACAGAGGATGGAGAAGTAAAGCATCAGACCTTGTTGCTGCTTTTTACTCTCCTCTGCACCCAGAAAATCTACATCTCAGTGCATTTCTAAAGAGTCTGGCAAAAGACATTGGATAATAGTGACAATGTTTAAACAAAGGATCAGCAGAGATATAGCCCTTTTCAGGGGCCTCAGTTAAATGGGGATAGCCTTTTGCAGTCATCTTACTGTAAATTAAATATGAATCCTGTGATCTCTGAATTTGTGTGCCCCAACTATATTCCTCCAAATAGCGTTTTAAACCAATTTTGCACATTTTCTATATATTTATCAAAAAAATGTAAATGAAAGAATCAAAACCTGGAAGCTTTACTTTTCACTTGAAGCGTACAGGCAGAGTGAACATTGAAGAAAAAAAAAAGTATTAGTGGCTCTGGGAAGCAAAGAGTGTTTAATATCCAGATTAAATATTGGTGGAGCTTGAGCTCCTTTTCTGTCAGTCTATCACCTGCTGTTGTAAAAGACTTCTGTCACATGTCCCCTGACCAATTATGTCTGCAGTAGCTTGGGAAGAATCCCCTATCCGGCTGCTCACGGTGCTGTGGGCTATGAACAGGAGACTGCCCTGAATTATTCTCCGGATAAACCCTTTATGGGTTTTAGAAACAATTAACTTATCTATTTTCTACTAGTCCAAAAGCTTTATGGGTAGCACAAATGTAAATTTATTTTAACCTCAAATCCAATGTATAATTTTTGTGGAACTGGAAGTAGGGAACCAGTGTGATTGGAAGATACATTTCAATTAATTCTTCCTCCGACGCTTTATCTCCTCGGCATCAGAACCTTTTATAGTGTTAAAATTAACAATTATGCAGCTGATGGCTGGCTGAAACCACAGGGGATCTGGAAAGGGCTTCAGATAACACAACATGTATAAATCATTCAGGAGAACAATTCATGAAAGAAAAGTTATCTGTGTTTTGGATGACATTGGAAGAACTAAATAGGAGTCAATTTGAGGAAGAGACATTTTGCTTCATTGTCCAGCCTGGCTTTTCTTTCTTTCTTTTTTTTTTTTTTTTTTTTATTGTGTTGTAATATACATTTTCAAAATTAATTAACCATTAACAGCAAGATAAATGTTTCTTCTTGTGTTAAGGAAATGCTGGCCTCGGTGGTGAAAGATTATTTCACATGAGCAGCACTCTTCAAGAAAGCTGTTGCCAGATAAGGTGGCGACTGTACTTTGAAGAGGAACAATGAGAAGTGACAGACAAGACCGTGTTTACCAACCTGAATAGAGGACTCGCAGGTTTCCACTCCCTGCTCGGTTACCTAAGCCCAGGGAATCAGGGCTGGAGTGCTGTTTCACCAGCCCGGATCAGTAACAAAGTGGTAACTACTTCAGAATGTAATAACACGCTGTGAAATCTTACTCCAGGGGGTAACGAACAACATTTTCTTAATTTAATTTTTATGAAATGTTTAAAAAATTACTTTGTTGGAACAGCTCTTGTGTTCATGAATTTGGCAGCTGTGGAGGATTTTTGTTCTGTGCTTTTTTTTACAACGTTCAGACTTTTGATTACAGGTCGGGGTGTGAACACAGCACAACTCAAATGTGAAATCCTTCTATTTCAACTAGGCCAGAAATGTAGAAATAGGAAGAAGACGTTCTTGTTCTGCAACTTAAGAAAGATCTAAATTTGGCACCCACACTGTACACAGAATGACATGGGACTCACGTGTGTGTAGTGCTCTGAGACACAGTCCTGAAAATAACTCACTCCAGGAGCATCGTACAACCCACCTCATCCAGAAAAGGCCACTGGAAATAGTAATTTTCTTCCATTTTTGTCTCTATCCCTGCAGAGCTGGCAGAGTTGGTACTTTATTATCGGGAAATTGCTTTTGGACTTTGATAAAGAGCCCAATTTTTATTACTTTTGTGCTGTGTTCGTGATTCTACAGTCCTGAACCCAAATATTTGTAGAGCTGAAGTCTAGAACAATCTCACTGTCTGTTTACAGCATCTGCAGTTTCTTTGTCCATGTGAACAGTGCAAATCAGCACTGCCAGATGTGTGTCCAAACAAGTTCAGCAGGAAAGAGGAATAGAAATAGAACATGCATTATATATATATTTAGATATGTGTGTATGTACAATGGGATTGTTTTTTCATTCTGTTACAAATATACCAAGGGAATTTATGTTAGAGGACAGCATTAAACAAAATTTGTGACACACAACTGACAAACAATCAGACTGTACTTACATATGTAAATGTATATATGGAATGCAAACACTATATGAAGAGGCTACTAGATACAATGTTTACTTTAACATAGACGTCTGAAAAAACTGGGAGTGTAAGTTTATGGCATGTGCATAATCAGCTGTAATCTATTTATTAATAGCTTTTATAACGCATATGATTTTTATTTTTCTCATCTACAGTTATTTTTACATTTGACCTCTTTGTGTCTTCAGGTTCTGCGTACAGTATTATTGGACAATGGTACAGAATGTATTTCTAGTTTTTATTACAAGAACTTTGAATCCATGTATTTTGCAAGAACATATAGGCATCTTTTTTTTTCCTATTCAAATTAAAATCCATCAAATGCAAATGTTACTGAACACAGGTGCAGAAAATATTTGGTTCAAATCACATTTTTTTGTAAACTGTCAAGAAAGCATTTTCTAATATGTGAGGGGAAAAACCTTTCTGCTAATTTTGACATACATGTGTTGGCTGCAGAGTACATTTTCTCTTGATGACAATCAGCAGGTTAAATTAATCTGGTAGCATTACAGAAATAATACACATCTTTGTTATGTATGTTATCCAGAAGATCTTCAGAGAGGTCTTGGAAAATGGACCTTATAAGTTATATTAAGTAATGATGTAATTATATTAAGTAATGATGTAAAGTAATAGTGCCAAAATGTTTGGCTAAGTCCCTTTTTCTTCTAGTGGCCCACAAAAGTGGAAGGTTTAGATTCTTTGTTATATCTACCTGTGCCAGAAACATAGTGCAGATCAGGGCCAGCTCACAAAGTTTTAATTGAGCAAAAATTTCTTCTGTGATTGGGAAAGTTTTTTGGTGCCTGATTTATTTTTCTCTGTTCAGGAAATCTGGGTCTATTTTTTTTTTTAACTTTTCAAACTTCAGGAAACTGAGTTTTGAAAGGGCATTTCTTGGCTTTGATTTACATAATTACATTTCATAAATGGTGATATTAGTTGTGGTTTGTTTTTTTTTTTTTTTTTTGTCTCAGCAGTCCTGGAAAAGGTAATGTAGTCCTTGATCATGTAGAGATAAAGAAATGGGGTTTTCCAGATGAGGGCACTGGCAATAGATTTCTTGTTGAGGCATTTACACCAGTAACATCCCTTCTAATCTTAGGCTTTTCCTTAGCTAGGAGTTAGCGCATGTGGAACAGGGATGGCTGAAGGAAACGTGTCAGCTTCTCACCTCTGGCAGTTTTAAGACTGATGTTTTAACAAAAAGTCTAACTGGTGGATATTCATCACGCTAGGTCAAGCTGAAGTTGACATTGCTTTCAGTGTCCCCTTGGTAGATGGAAAGCACAAAGAGAAGTCTTGGCTAACTGCTGGCACCGTTGCTGAACACCAGACCAAGTGTCCATCAAGCCCTGAGCTTTCCTGAAATGCAATCTTTGCTCTAAAACTGTCCTCTCTTCAGCATCAAACACTGCTTAGATCTCTCTGCCTAGTTTCCTTACTATAAACTGTGATGATAAAGGGTATTCATCTGGTTTTGTAAGGAGTGATTAATAAACAAGCAAAAATCTATCCCTCAGTAAGGCTCAAAACCACAAAGGCACAGGGGAATACTGTGTTTGGGGTTTCTTTGCATGAATCTTGTCATGTTCTTGGTGCTGTTTTTTTTCTACACAGGAGAGGGAAAGTGCGAAACTAGCCCACAGTTTTTGCAAACTATCAGAATAAACCATATCTGTAGAGGGTATCTTTAGAAAGCAGAATACATATCCAGAGCACTCAGAACAAGAACTGTTAGTCTACTTGCTAGTATTCCCACCCACTACCGTGACACTTGTATTCCTGCTGGAGAGTGGCCCAGCTTCAGAAGGAAGGACTGCACTTAAATAATGTGGGGCACGTCACTCTAAATAGCATTGGAGACAAACACAGGATGTGTTACTGAGCAACTTGAATTTCTACATGTGTTTTCTTTTGGATTACCATTCAAAGAGATGGTGAGATTTAATCAATTAAAATTATTTCTTTCAGCACTTTGAAATACCTGCCCCGAGTCTGGACACTGTCAAAGATGCTTTCTTGAAATAGGTTAAATTTTCATTAGCTGACATTTCCCAACAAAAGCAAGAAAACTCTTGACCATTTCTGGTGATAAAATTTCCCTTTTTAACACATGTGTGAGGCTCTGTCCTCAAGACACTGCAATGACATAGTGGTGGGCACAAACTGCCTCTGCCTTGTCACACAGAATGTGCCATTCTGCACTTGGCTCACTTACCTGGCGGAGGAGACAGGTGTGTTCACCTGTGGTATCTATTTAATATTATTTGCATGGTGCTTAAGCTATAAAATCCTTTAAGAAGGAAAGGCATTTGTACAATGTCTTCTTAGAGATAATACTGTTATAAATCATCACATAAAGAGAAGAGAAACCTTCTAATTGCATGCTTTATCTTCAAAAGTTATGAATTTCAGAACAATCTGCATATCAGGTACCTTGTTAGTATTTTAGTGCTAAAAGGCTTCTGTTGATATATTTCCAGCTTCTGTTACCTGCCTTTGACACACCACATAGTTATTTTCTTTTTAATCTCTGAAAAGCAGAAATATTGTGAGCTCTTTGCTGGTGCCAGTATGGATAGGAGCCATCCCTAAAGAGACGTATATTGCAATTGGCAAGATATAAATCACATACTGTATAAATATAGAGGTGTTGATGTGTCAGGATGTTGGCAAGTGGTTTGTGGGAAAAACTACTCTGTTGGGTGCTAAAAGCATCTTTCAGGTCTGCCATTTACGGCTCCTCTTTTCTTGCTGCTTTTGTGCAGTTTTTGGATTATCATTAGGGGTATATGTGATTGCTTGACCAGATGTTGTACAGAAGTGCCTTGAAAGAGAAAGATTAATTCTTGCCCCATTCCTGGTGAGAATGATGCTGTTGGGAATTTGTTTCAGGGTTTGTTTGCTTTGTTTTTGGTTTTCTATTTTGTTTTTGGTTTGCTTTATTTTTTTTTACAATCACTCTCTTCATTCGCTAATGTCAGCACTTGTTTATTTGTACAGGAGCTTTGTTCTCTACCAAAACTGGGGCTTGCAACTGCCTTGTTTTGAAGCATAGTAATTAACCCCTTCCAAACCTCACCTGCAAATCTGCAAATTCTTGTAATTTCCTTTCACCTTTTCTTTTTCCCTATTTTTTCTTCTTGCTTTGATGAACTTTCTTCAACCTGACCGTAAGTTCACGGGTCTCGTAGTGTCTCTTTGTGCAGCTACTTTGCTTTAAATCCTGTGGCATGAGTATTGTTCTTGCAGTGCAATCCACATGGGTCCTATGGAAATCTCCAGACCACTTTACCTTCTTCAAGAATCCTTTGTTGCTCCTACTTGACAGGGCAGCTGACAGAAGCAGCCAACAGGCACTGCACTTTGGGCACTCCCTTGTGCAGAAGGGTGCAGGAAACAGGACCAGAAATTATGCCTGGCAGTAGTGGTACCCCAGGGCATGATTCCCCAGCACCATCTTGATTTATTTGGGACCTTAACACAGGCTGAGCTCCTGAAGGAGGAGTCAGCAGTCTGGGTCTGGGGCTGACCAGATGGGTCTGGGGCAGTCTGGATGCCTGGGACTCCTCACTGAGTCCTGGTGGTCACTAAGGGGATTTACAGCCAGCAATGAGACAAAGAAGACTACCAGCATCTTAAGCATTATCCCAGCAGGAATTGATCGCCAGTAGGTTGAAGGAGGTGATCTTCTCTATACTCAGCATAGGTGAGACACATCTGCAGTCCTGGGTCCAGTTCTGGGCTCCTCAGTGCAAGAGAGGCATCGATGTACTGAAGAGATTCCAGCAAAGGGCCACAAGGATGATTAAGAGCTGGATTAAGGATATGATGGAGCATCCATCCTGTGAGCAATTGAGAGAGTTGGGACTGTTCAACCTGGGGAAGAAAGGCTTAGGGGAAATCTTATGAATGTACACAAATACCTGAAGGAAGGGTACAAGGTGGGTGGAGCCAGGCTCATCTCAGAGGTGCTAAGTGAGAGGACAAGGGTCAATGAGCACATTCTAAAACATAGGAAATGGCATTTCAACATAAGAAGAAAACCTTTGTACATTGAAGGTTGTCAGATACTGGAACAGGTTTCCCAGAGAGGTTTGCTCCTATTTTAGAGATACTTAAGCCCCAGCTAAATAGTGTCCTGAACAACATGCTGTAAGTGACCCTATATAATCAGGAGAGTTGGATTAGACAGTCTCCAAAGGTGTCTTCCCACCTCAGTTGTACTGTGATTCTCTCATACATCTTCTTGCTCTTCTTTGTCCTTCACATTGGAAAAGAGGCTGACCAGATAGAAAGGTAGAAAGACAAAATGGTGCTTTGATCAACATCGTGCTATTTCAGAAAAGAAGTGTGTATATATATAGTGCAGATTTTATGCACAATACCTGCCAGAATCAACACAAAATTTGAAATAAATGGAGGAGATACCCAGGGGAAGCCATGTGTCTCACATGTCTCAAGCAAGGGATGCCAGTAGCTGTGATAGAGTAGTTAAATATCCAGACAACATAATCTGCACCAGTAAATCAATAGCAGTTCTCCATTTGTGACATAATTTTTTTTTTAAAGGCAATATTTTGTGACTAGATCTCCATTACATGCAAGGTCAATGGATCTGTTTCCCAGAACAGGTAGCTGGAAGTCCCCAGCTGGAGAGGTGAAGACTTCCAGCTAAATCTGCAAGCTTTAGGAAGGAAACGACTATAGACACAGCAGTCTGGAGTCCAGTTGCCAGCCACTGCTGGGATCTGGTGCCTTGCAGATCCAGAGGCAGCTCCACAAGGACTAGACCATCTTGAGGAACAGCTCAAGGATTAGGGAGGATCAGAGAGTTTGTGCCTGTGAGAATCTTGATGCAAGATACTGTCTGGGCGTATATATTTAAAATAATCATGCTAAAGAGTGAGAGACTTTCTAGTCACATGTTGTCTCAGACAAAATTTTGAGAGAATTGATTTATTCTAAAGCTACAACATATACAATAATTCACAACGGTAAAGTATTGAATAAACACTACACTGTCACCTTTTTAATTATTTAAGTGTCTTGAACAGTACTAAAATCAGTTGTGATTCCTGAAAATGAATTCCTGCTTTAGTTTTCTGACCTGGATATAAATCAGTAACCTAGAGCTGCAAAGCCATGCATATAATTATACCACTTCCCCACTGAACTTGCATTATTATTATAACTGTAACCAGCCTTTGCAGAAAAACTGCTTCTACACCGTATCTATATTCTGTTCTAAAATAATGACATGTACCAGTTCCAGAGAAGAATTACTAATTAAACATATTCTTTTTAATATTTCATCCATTGTCCTCAAAAAGACAACAATTTCAACCCTTTTATGTATATTTTCTACACTATTTGGAGTTTAGGATCTATTCCTTAGGAATAAAAGTGCAATACTATCCTGCAGAACTGAGTTGTCATGACAAAAATTTTTATCAGTCTAAATTATCTATGCAACAACATGAGAGAAACCCAGAAATAGGATACAGCAGCAAAGCAGTTCGACTTCCATTAAAAATAAAAGCTCTGTTAATAAGCTTCTGGCATGATGTTTGATATAACCCTTTTAGGGTTAATGGTGGTTGGCTATCATGAACGATTTTGCAAGTGTTGAAGTTATCAGTGTCCCCATATATGCCTTAGCTCAGCAAAGCAGTTAAGCATGTGCTTAAGTCTCATTCTGTAATCTCTTTCTCTAACCATAAATCCTGCTTCATTGACTCCTGCACTTTTTATAGCTTGCTGAAGGAAATTCACACTACCTGTTTGGCAACATAACAGTAGCACGACAGACCAGTGCATGCTTGCACCATGTTTAGGATTTTATTAGAGAACACATCTGTAAATGGGAGGGAGATGCAATAACAGTTATTTTAGGTAATAATTTGTTATTTTATTTTTACTTTATGTAAAAACTTTTAACACGCAAATGGTGTGTTGCTAATTGCAGTGTCCGTTGAGTTATTGATATTAATCCTTCAATTGTATTCATTATTATTTAGCTTTTATTTATTGACCCTGCAAGATGCAGAAAGCTACATATGAGCCCTGAATTCTTGCAGTCTAAAGGGCATGTCCAGAAAAATTGTGGATGTCTTATGGAATTCAAAGTCAGGGAACAAAAAGAGTGAACGAGAAAAATCCCATTTTGATTTGGTGGGTGCAGTTGTCTCAAGTTTCTTTCCTCTTCTCTGTGTCTATTACCCAGCCCAGTGGATGTACATTTTTGTATGTTTCCACCTGTTGTACATTGATGCCATTTGCTTTTGTATGTCAACCATGTGCAAGCAGTTAAAGCAAGCACTTTTGTCTTACAGAAAGGCTACTTATGTACTTTACACCTCAAAATGATTCACAGCGCTGTGCAGGTACTCGTGCTACAAATAGGAGATGCAGGTCCTTATTCCAAGCCCTTTACAAGTTTTCACATCCTACAGGCCTGGGCGATTTAGTGATATTCAAAACCACTGGGCAATGCCCTGAGCAACTCAGTATCTCATGCTTTGACCAGGCCTAGGTGGACCGGATGACTTTGTAACTTTGAAATGATGCTTTAATATAAAACAAAAGGAATAGAGGGAGAATCAGATTCTCCAATAAGACCTCACTGGTTGTTTCATTATATTTAGCATAATAATGGTAATTATTAAGTCAATACGCGTACAGCAACATGTTAAAGAAATGTAATGAAGAGAGGAAAAGTCTTCATGGAGGTATTAATGCTATCTTTTAGGGAGGTTAATGAGAAAATCCTGTTAGACAAGACCAGCTGAGATATGGAATATAATTTTTGTAAGAAGTGCTGACATCTGAGAATTTGTTATTGTTTCAATTCAGGGTGAAATCAAATGTTTCTGATATGTCATGCAAGTATTGCTTTAGAAAAAAAGACTTAATTTCTTCAGTATTTAATTTCATAATTCTACCATTGTGTTTCAGACTCCGTTCTCTGTTTTCAACCAGAAAATATGTGGGTGCTATGTATTTATGCAGTGCTGGGCTAATTCTTGTGAGAGGATGTGCAGAGTCCCTTTTCCTCTGCCAGGCAAACCAGGGGTAGGAACACTTGCCTGTGATACCAGAGAGCTGGACTGCACATCCACTGTACCCAGAGTTGTTTTGGAGTGAGCACTTTCAATATCAGAACATGATGTCCAGGGCAGCAGCTGGCAGCAGCATCATTGTTCATTACCCTCAAGGACATGATGTGCAGACTAGACTTGGACTAACTTTTGGGGCTTCACTTAGGATGCAGCTTGACTGTCTCTGAATGAGAGATTTTGAAGAAATTAACCTTAGCCAAGATGCAAAAGGAGAAGAAAGGCAATGGTGAAGTCCAAACGAGTATTATTCTAGAGACAAAAAGAGCCTTTAAAATTTTTGAAGACTGTTTTAAAATAATTTTACCCACTACTACTACAATAAAGCAGCCGGAGATGCAACTGTATCAAAGCTCCAGCTTTGGTAATTAGCAGTACCTGAGGATTCAAAAGTAATCTAGAAGTAGAATGAGAGGAGAGAGAATATAACCAGAATAAGTTTCATATGAATGGAAGTAAGCATGAAGAAAACAAAGAGAAGATCCCTAAGAAGTCCATGAGAAGTTTTTTTGTTGAGAGAAAACTGCAACAGTAAGATTTGAAAGAGCAATCTCTCTGTGTAAAACAAATGTAACAGAGACAAGAAGATGCTGTGTCTGCTGAAAAACGATTTTTGTGCTCTGCAGCAAGTTCTTCAAAGGGATAAAGAACCTATCTTGGACAGATGATCCAGACAATGTTAAAGAGAGAGAAAACAATAATCTTAGGTTGGCTGTAGGAGAAGAATATGCTTTTTCTGAGCAATGGCTGAGCCAAAGAACCAGGCAGAGACCTGCTCCACTCTATGTCCGAGTTTAGCTTGGTCGACATTACACAATGTGAAGCATTGAGGAACATAACACCCAGCTTCAACTAGCTGCTACTCTAGCTTCCTGGGGATAATGTTTGATCATCTTCATTTCACAGTTAAGCATATGGCCATCAAAAATTAGCAATAAATGTCAGAATCCAAAATACTTATGAGAAATCTCTTAAATAGCTCACAGTGTGAGTCTTTTGACATTCTTGTATGGAGTATTCCCCATGTTACAGAACACTGGAAAGGTCATCTGTCCCAAACATTTTATGTTTAGGAATCAGAAATCTCAAAATGGTGCAACTGTTTTCAGTTTTAGACTTGTCTGAGGAAAATGAGCAATTCACCATCCCTGAATGTCTCTGCATTCTGCCAACACTGAGGTACCCGATTTGACCTTAGGGCTCAACATATTGTGCTTGGGCATAAATAATTCTTCTGTCATTCTAATAAAGAGTCTCAGGACCATGAACTTGACTGACTGTGTTGTTTCATTTTCCCCCTTCTATATGAGCAGTCAGATGTGTTCTGTAATGTTGCTACTCAAACATGTTCATGCTTTATTTTAAGTTTTCTACTGATTTAAGGGGTTTCCAGAAGACAGCAATATCTTTTATGGGAGCTGTCCTGGTGCCTAACAGTTCAAAATGAAGATCAGAGTACGATCAGAGCATGATTTTAATTCTTTAATGAGATGTGCTGCTGCTAGGTGTTTGTCATGTTTGAGACAGGTGGTGCTAGCAGTTGCATGTCTAAACCTGAATTTCTCTGAAAATTACTGGTGCTCATGATCAATAAGTTTTGACAGTTCTTAGAGATCATTCTTAAATTGATAATAAGGGCTGTGTCTGGTCTTAAGTAATGTAATTAATTAACATTAATTAATTAATTTCCAATTAAAAAAAATTCAGTGGTATCCTCTGTAAATGTTTAAGTTTTCAAGCAGTTAATGTGACATAGGCTACCCTTTCCCACCTTTTTTGTCAGATGACAAAGATTATGGCTGAACAATCAAATATCTCCTCATTCATATTTAATTTGCAAATGATACACTTGTACCTGGAAAAATAATCCCTGCTCTAATGCATGGAAATGGGAAAATTGATAGTTCCTTTTCAGCTGTGGCAAAAAGCAGTTTATGGTAATTTAGGCTAACCTTGACCTCCTATATATAAAAACATGAAAGTCATTAATACCCACACTTTAAGTCTAATTCTCCTCCTACTCTTCTTGAGTAAATTAACACCTGTTAGCAAGTTGGACGCATAAAACCCAATCTTGGCTATGATAGTGTAGGAGATCTGTGTCCGGACCTACCTAAAAGCATCTGGACACCACTTAATTTAAGCTCATCCTCAGAATTCTTTACTCCAGAACATAGATTCATTTAACTTGTTCGGTTTCTCTTTGCCACAGCTTGGATTCTATGTCATTTGCCCATCTTTGCACACTCTTGCTCCTAGGGTGCCAATCACGCATCCACACCCAACACCAACAGTCTTGCGAAGGACTCTTCCCTTTGGAGCCCAGTCCTTGTGTCCCTCTCTTCTGCCAAAGGCAATGTGACAGCCTGTGCCATAGTCTGACCAGCTGCAGTAGGTAATTTCCCTTCCACAGTGCCAATGTTTTGCTGAAGTGCAGAAAAGCTGGTTTTCTCCAAAGCTTCTCAGAGTACCAAAGCTGTATTCTCCCTTTTTTTTTTTAACATGATGACCTTCAATGGATGAATCTCAGGGGTTTGCCTATTTTGAAAAAGGTTTTATTTTCTAGTAAAAATGCACCATGTGCTTCACACAGTCTTGAAAAGAGCAGAGAAAACAGCATTTCCCAAGGGAATATTGAACATGCTCAGACGAGTGCCCTGTTTTCCTAAGGACACCTGCCAGAACCTTGCTGACATATCAAGTGTTGAAAAATCCTTGGCATCAGCCATCTCTCACAGAGTTTCTCTCTTTGTTGACAGTAAGAAACAGCCATGTTATGCATATTTCTTTAATTCTCTTGGCTGCCTATGTTGCAAAGTGTCTCCTATATTTTCTTCTATAGCCATTGATTCTCAAAGAGAAAAAAATATCCAGCTCTTCTTTTGGTCTGAGCTTTAAGGCAATGGAAACTGACCAGGAACAGTTCAGACCAGAAACTGAACAAAGGTAGAAGAAGGGTCTTTCTCACCTTGGCCTCTGATGGAAACTTCTGCATCTGCTGGAAAATACCTTGCATTAAATATTTGTTGTCTTGGTCCCTTGTCCCTCTAACCATGTTGTGTTGGTGCCTTCATGATCAGACTGAGGACATCTTGTTTTTTTTTCATTTTAGGATTTGGTATACTTCCTTGAGTGTTTTTTCTGATTTCTCTCTCCCACTCTGCCCTGTATGCAGTTCATTTCACATTTTTCCTTAATGAGAAGTTGTTCACCCACATAAAGTTCCATTTGCCTTCTGATGACCACAGGCCAGAAGTTCCTTAAGGCACAACCGGTTTACATGAAAATAAAATGTCACAGCCTGTCTTCAGTGTCTCCATTCAGTCTCTCACTTTTCTCTTTGCACTGCATGGGACACAAATCCACCAATAAGGAAAAAGCTCTTTTGTATTTGGTAGGGAATTAATCGTCAGAGCTTCACATTTCCACATTGTGCAAATTTTTCACTCATGTAAAATTTTTGCATTTTGACTATTTGTGCCTCAACAAGATCCTCTGGCCAATTGCTTCCTGTAGTAGTCAGACTACCTTCTGCCAAACGAAACATTATGCACAGCTATCAGGCATTATTATCAACACCTATCCTGCAGGAGAACTTTTGTTTGTGATGAGTAATTTAACACTCAACACTCCGAAACCTCAAGCTAATATTGTGAAGTACTCCAAGGAGACAAATTGCATGTATCTTAAACTTTTGATAATCATCTGGTAGTTTGGGGACACTGTTACATGGTGGGTTTTCAGAAAACAAACCAGCAAAAATTCTGTTCCTCAAGCAGCCGGGGAATCTGCTTTACCTCTGCCGGAGCTGAGTGTCAGCAGCTCGTAGTGCCCTCCTGGCACAAGGAACAGAAGCTGGGGTATAGGTGCTCACTCTCCAGCAGGCTTTAGCCTGCTTTGGAGATCATTGATCCAAAATGAATCTTTCTGCATTCATTCAACTTGCAGCTGATGAGCCAGACCATTCTCTAATCTGTTTAACATCTGATTCCTGGCATTTAACCAGTATTGCAAGGCTTTGTGAACTTATAAATGTTACCACTTTGTTGAATGAAGTTCTCTTATCACAGGGACCTACTGTCTTTGACAGTGATTTTCGGCTTTCACCATCTTTCACTCTCAATGCTGTATCTTAATTGCTTGCCCATACTGAGCAGTGCAAGAGTAAAATATTGACCTGCTTCTTTGGCTTAGAGCTATGTAAGCAATACAGTACCCATTCTTCTAAGGAGCCCCAGTGATCAGCTGAGAAAAATAAACTTAGTTGTCAAGTTGTCATTTCCGGGGTGAACCTCTCCTGTTTGCCTCGAGTTCTCCTTAACACTTCATTTAGATATGTATGAGGTGTGAGTACAGCTCTGACTGGCATCAGCCACCAGTTAAAATAACTTCCCAATGAAAAATGCCTTGAGATGGCTGCTACTTTTTGTTTGTGGATCTTAGACCTGATATTAGAGCAAATTTACTGTCTCAAGGATAGGTGGGCTCAGAGGTGGATGTAGAATTTTCTGAAATGTGGGAGGTATAAACTCCTTGTCCCTAAGGATTCACTGCTGTAAGCTGAGAACAGTGGGAACAGTCCGTACAGCCAGACTGCTGTCTCTGTTCCCAGCCTCTACTGCTGGCAGTCTTCATGTGTTCGATTGTCTATGTTACCCCTCCTCAGAACAAATATAATTCTTCCCTTTAGCATCTCTCATGTCTCCCCTTGGCTGACAGTGACCTCTGTTCCTCATGTAATTCTTCTCCCTGGCTTGTCAATAGGTTGTTACCCCAGTACAGATTTCAGCTGGCAACTTCTACTTCAGGCATTTTCTTTTTGCTGACTTGTAAGCCTCAGATAATTCAATGCCATATTCACTCTTCCATCTTACTCTTGCATCCTCTCTCTCCTCACTGTCACTTGCAAGCCTGGGTATTGGTTTTTTTGCTTTCTTTAAAAAGTCTTATTATGTAGTGGACATCTCATCCTGAAATCTACTGCTTTCTAACTTACATGTGTTGGGACAACCTGGAGAGACAACAGCTGTCTTTGTCTTCTGATGTGCACAGCTTGCTTTTTGGGATCGTGGTCGGGCACAGACACAGCTTAGCTGCATGCAGGAGTGTTCCAGCCAGGACAGCTGTGCTCTTGGTGTAGAAACCAGAGGAATGGCAGTAGCAGGGTGTTGGTGTGAGTGCAGGCTCACATGACATAGAGTCAAGGTGCCTCCGGGAGAAAAAAATCAAGCCTGGGATGTGAGGATTTCTCCCAGGTACAAGAGAGCTCTGTGGTACCTGGAAATGGCATTAATGAGGAAAATCCAAACAGCTGTGTTGAGTGGCAGTGCAGGACAGCGTGGCTCTAAGAAGTTCCCATGACACCCTGTAGGCTGCTGGAAAACTGCAGGAGCAGAACGCTCAGAGCAAGAAAGCAAACAGCTCAGGAAAAGGAGCTGCTGCTTTTGCTTTGCCAAACAAGAAAAACCCCAGTTGATAATATACTACAAAGTGTGGTCTTTGCAGACTAGGAACTCAACAGCCTCTCCCCAAAACAATGCTATGCCATGAGGGACCTAACCTGGCTGTGCAAACATTCGAGTAATGGATGGGAGTAGAAGGGTGGCAGCACTTGCAGATGTTGTTCTGCCAAGAAAACAGCTAGAATAGGAGTTTAGTTTTGGAATTTTTTCACGATTGAAAAGGTGGAGAAAGTGCTGAAAAAAATGCAGTAAGTGATTTAAGAATTGGAAACCCTCTTTTTTTTTTTTTCCCTTAAAAATCTTATCAGAAAGAAAATTGAGAAGGGGTTTGATTAGAGTATATAAATCCCTTTCCTGAGAGAAAACATGAGCACTGAAGTGATCTTGAATTTAGTAGAGAATGAAATTGTGGTTGGAATTGGAAGCTAAGTCAATCCAGGACAAAAGTTAGATACCTTTTTTTTAGCAGTGAGTGGGATTAACCATTCAAACTACCATGCAATAGATTTTCTGTCTCCTGCTATTGTGAGATCAAGACTAGATATTCTCTAGAAGTTATGCATTAGTCAAACACAAATTATCCTTTCATCAAACAGAAGTTATTGGGCTGTGTGCAGATTTAATTGGGTGATGAAGTAATATGTCTAACATACTGCAGATCAAATTTTATGATCTAACAGTATGTTTTGGTAGTAGAATATAAATGTGGATGTGTGGATGTGTATCTGAGGGAGTATAATTCTTAGGATTACTGAGTGTGTTGATTTTGATTAGAGGGTTCTCCATCATCTCTAAATTCCCATCTCCTACACCAGGTCATATCTGTGCAGATTCTTCCCATGCATCCTCCCAAATGGCTGCACAACCCCTCTTCAAATTCTTTATATACTCTGTGCTGTAAATGTCACAATTTCTGTAAATACTATGTGTGTTGTACACCTCATCAATTTTTAACTGACCAGCAGAACACACCTCGTCCCTTTAAGGAAGTTCTTGATTCTGTTGAATAAAATGGGAAGGACGCTGAAATATGCAGAGGTTCTGATTTTGAACAAACTCCTCATTCAGGACTATTTGCTCACAAAACCTGGTGCTGAAGGAGATTTTGCTTCTGTTCATCCATGCAAACTCATCTACATATTAATTTCATATTTCAGCTCCTTATATTATCTGTCTCATCTTGCACTCCGCACTGCTCATCTGAAAGCAGTCATGACACAAATGACCTTTTAAAAACTCTTACTATTTAGATAAATAAATACATTTATATATCTGGAGACTTCTTGTATAGTAATTCCTAGTTAGGTTGTGATGGCTGCAGATTTATGACTAAGGAGGTATTGCTAGGGAACATCTACATGTGTATTTAAAAGATCAGGTAATGTATTGCAGAACTGTGGACATATCTGACTTCAGTAAAGAGCAAGATGAATACTCAAGCTGCATCCAAGTTGACAAACCACATGGTTCAAGACTTCTTTTTCCATCCAGACCTGCATGTGAGAAAGTCCTGGAGACTATCTCACCCCTGCTGACCCCAACTGGAGCCTATTCACAGATCACTTGTTATGACTACACCTGCAGAAGGAAAAAAATGCAGCCTGGGCTACTCTGTACACACAGCACATGTACCAGGACCACAATGATGGGAAATGGAGAACACATATATATAGAGAGATAGAGAAATGTGCCATGTATTAATAAAACTACCATATGTCCCTACTGCAACACATTCACTGCAGAGTGGGGAGGTTCACTTGACAATGATGTTGTGAAAATGAAACATTTTCAGGCCATAGAGAAGCAGAGATGTTCCTCAGGATACCTTCATGACAGAGCTGTAAAGTTAATCTACAAGCTGATTGGGAGGGAAATAAATTTTTCCCCAGAGAATACTAGCAGAGATTATCTGCTTTGTAATTAGACATGTGATTGAAACACATAGAGGTGTATCTGAGTCATATTATTGACTTGAGTAACTTCAGATGAGGCCCAAGACTCAGTGCCTGCTATAAGGAGATGAGTGGCTGATGCCTTTTTCTGCAGTACCTCAAATTTCTCATACTTTGGGCTGGGAGACCTCTCCAAAGTCAAAGTAATCAAGAAACCAAGCAACTTAGAAAACTCCTTGATATTTTACTAGGGAGTGTGAGGCAGAGGGTTTGAAACTCCTTCTGAGGTCCTATGGATGGGTGGCCACTAATCTGAGAACACCGATCAGGCCACTATGGGGCTTGAGAGCAGCTCCTCAATTTCATCATAGTTACATCTGCTTTTGGCATCCCTGATCCCAGCTAGCACAAGAAATGATAAATATCCATAATGGCAAGGAAACAAGTCTAGAGGCATATGAACTCTCTTGACAGGGTCCTACAGTGGTTGAACTAATTCCTCAGGAGAAATGTTTAAAAATGGGTGGCGTGAAGGTATCCTGATGTTATAGTCCTTCCTAGCTGTCAACTCCTACATAGGGAAATATTTAAATCAAAAGGATTAAATGCAAGTCAGCTGGAGGGGAAAACACAATCAGAGATTCAATAAAATCCTTTCAAACTGGGTACCAAATACCTTTGTTTTGAGAACAAATTCCCTGGGAAAGGAATAGTAAAATTCAATAGACAGCTAACATGATAAAATAATACAACCAGAAAATTAATACTCTCTATCAAATCAATAAATGTATCACTGAAGTGCAGAGTCCTCTTTCTGAAATAATTTAATTCAGTTAAATTATCTGTGGAATGTTTTCCTGTTCCAGGCCATTTACCATGGGCTGTCACAAATCCCAGTTCCAAAGGACAGTGGGTGATATTTTGATGATCAGAAAGCCTGAAGCATCTGAAAAGCAGCCACTAGAATGAAGGACTGCTTAATACCTTTAAATAAGAAGATTGACTTTTTAAAATGACAGATACCTTATTGAAATTCTTTACAGAACAAGAAAATAGATTCTTAGTGGAATTTTTGTTTGGATGTCAGCTAAAGAACAGCTTTATATTGGCAAATGGTGCTTTTCTACACAAAAACCTTCAATGTGCAATTAATGAAAGCAGTAGAATTTAGTCCTGTTACAGACTGATAGGCTCTAGATGAGGTCATACCACAGGCACCCTCGTGCATACATGTAATAGGGAAAAGCCCTCCAAAAGGAGGGTTGGCAGCTACTGTAGATGAGATGTCACCACAGACTTCCAGGTGCAGGGCCAGACCATGTAGCCCTTGATAACCCTATGAAAGTTGCTTCAGGGGAAGGAGTTAGCCATCCACAAAAAGCAGGCAGGCAGAAGATTGCTGCCTGTAAAGATCTCATTAAAATTTTGTGCATGGACTTAAACCTGAACCATGAGGTCTTTGCAGTGGAAGCATCTTTGGCATTCTCAGAATTGTCAGTACTCGTGACAGCTCTGCAAACACTGGTGCGGGCTGAAGCTGGGAAGAAGCAAAGCTTATTTTATCATTTTGTAGACAGGAAACTGGAGCACATAAAAATCAAGGGTGCAATTCACAAGCCTAAATATAAGAAGCATCTACTGCCATTGTAAACATCTGAAGGTATCCAAAACATCTGCATGGGGCTGGCAGATTGTAGGCAGGACCTACAGGAGGTCCGCAGTCTGCTGGGGCAGAGCTGGAGGCTGGGTAGTATACCCAGGGCATCAAACATGGCTTTGTGTTTAGAAACCTGAATTGTTCTCTGAATGATTGTTCAAGGACCGAATATCTACTGCAGGACAGGAGTTTGGAAGTAGGTATTTGGAACTAGGTATATTGGAACTAGGTGTATTGTGGTTATTTTGCTTTCACATCTACACTTCCAAAATATGTATAATTAATATACCCTTTACATTAAAATATCATGGGCACCTCTTTTCCTTTCTGTCTAGCACATAGCAACATTTCTGAGAAAATTAGAATCTGAATGGTTCCTCTGACTTGTACCATAATATAATAATGGAACTCCATTTATACACAGCAATTACTGAAGCTCATTGTATTTGTAAATGTGTTCAATGTATTCATGGCAAAAGCAACCAATACCTTGTGATTTAAGCTCAAGATTTCAAATCTAGAAAAAAAACCTTCGAAATTTGGTCCTTCTAAAGCCAACTCATTTCCTTTCCATAATGTCCTTTATGTGAGAATTTCTTGAGCTTGAGAAATCTCATCAGTTCAGTTCAACAGCAACAGTTCAGCTTAAATATTCCCTCTCCAACCCATTCAAACTGCTGTCTATTAAATGACTTTGTGGCTTTCTGACACTGTAGGCAGCTCAGTTGAAAATTTGATTAAGCAAAATAATTGCCTGTTGTGCAGCAAGAATGTAAGTTTTTATGGGAGAGCTGTTTTCTTTGTCATTCATCTCTGTCAGGCCTCTGTATTTTGATGCACATTTGAATCGATGCCACTGCTGACAAATATGTCCCTGCCCATCCTTTGCTATTATCATGTTTTCCATTGACATTTCTGAGAAAATAAAGAAGATCTTAAAGTTTCTTAAGGACAAGATCCATAGTCCCAGTATCAGCTCTGGGTGATCTCTAACTACATATCGCTAGTAAGGATTTAGCCAATTGAGTTGTTATAGCTTAACTAAAATAGCTTCAGCAAAGTTGGAGGGTATATCAGCTTTTGAAAAAAGATAGCAGATATCTCAGAGATGTGGAGTGCAGCTCTCCTCCTTGAGTCCTACCCTATCACACAGCATAGCATAACCAGAAGTTTTGGCTCAGGAGAAACCCTGGAATTCAGATCTGGACACAAAAGGAGGATGGTGGCTTCTAACTGCCCCATTAGTGCTGTGTGGGACAGAAGCTCTTCAGTGACATGTAGTTCCAGCACAGGACTGCATTCTCAACAGGCAGCTTTGGGCAGCTTTTGCTGTCTCCCAAACCACACTGTTGTCAAGTTCAAGGGCATGAACTCGTGTGTTACTGAAGGTAAGAACAAGCAGTCAGTCAGGGAGTAGTAAACCAGGAAGGAAATAAGAAGGGGGAGCAATTAGCAGGAAGTACCCTGTTGAATCAACACATAGTTCAAAGGAGATCACTGTATCGTGGCACAGTGTTAAAGTACAAAATACATTTTGGGTTGTATAGTGTTTCAGGCTTTTGTGTTTCTAATGAGTATTATTCTGTCTGGAGCTCGATGTTAGTGTGATTTTCTTGCGCGTAAAAACATCATGTCATTCAGTACTTGTAAGTATTTAAAAGGAAAATATGTTGTTACATTTCAAGTCTGTTAGTTTTAGAGATCCACTGGCTCAAAAAATATTTCTGTTGACTGAATGGAAGGTTTCAAAACTTGGTAGTATTTGAACATTTGAAATTGAGGTTCTACAACATGTCAGATTTACAAATGCAGATGGCACTTTATTAGGAGAATTGGGAATAAGACAGAATGTGATGGACAGTGCTCCAGCCAAAGCCAGTAGTTGCCTACCACTGTCTGCAGTATTGTCAAGCATCAATGGATAACAAGACACAATACTTCTGAGTGATCTGTAGTCTTAGAGGACTATGAACTTTCAAATCTCTCTCCTGGATAAGCCTTGTATTTGAAATACTGAGGTGCAGTGATACAGATAAATAAAACATTCAGAATACCTTGGACAATCACAGGCAATAGAGGCTGGAGGTGGCTTTGAGAGGTCATCTACTTCCTCCACCAGCTCCAGGCCACATAAACAATACCAATGGCATTCCTGACAGATGCTTGTCTAACCTGTTCTTGAAAAAAACATCAGTGACAGAGATCCTTCGTCCTCCCAAGGCAATCTATTCCAAGGTTGAATGAGAAAGTTTTTCCTAATGACTATCCTAAATCCCCTTTGCAGAAATTTAAGCTCATCAGTTCTTGCCCTATCTACCAGGGACATGAAGAGCAGATTATTCCCTGCCTGTATGAATACGCTTAAAAATTATGAAAATTTCTGACTTCGTTTCCCTGATATGGGCCTTGTAATTTCAGGAGGTAAAAGGAGACTGGTAAGAAAAGAAGAAAACAGGAATCAGTAGAGAGGAAGTATATATGTGTAGGATTTCAGGTCTATAAATTTTCTATGCAGGCATAAAATGACGTATAATGGATGGACTTTTTATGGACTTAGATGCAAGAAATCAATCCCCAAGAGTACAGTCTAAGACTACAAACAATCAGGGGAAAACGCCTGATTTTTGACAGGGATCATATCAGGACCACCGAGCTAAAACTTGTTAGTGGTCTTGGTCACCTGCCTCAAAGGCTGTTCCTGATTTCAGTTTCATTTTGCAAAGAGGCAATTGGCTTCTGACTTTATTTTAAGGTCTTGGAAGGAGGGTAAATATGAAACAGAGAGAAATTGGTTTTATCACATTGGATACCACATAGATTACCTCTCCATTGGTACTTTGGAGCAGTAGGAGCAGACTGACAGGGTGAAACAGGTGGTGCTGAGGACCTCATATCCACACCCTGTGCATTTCAGAGAGGCTGGACCTGGACTAGCTGCAGCTCAAGCCCACGGGCTGAGTGCCTTTAAGCAGTGGGAGCACTGGATGTGCACTTCTGGACAATTATTTCTCAGTTCTTCTGTAGCAATTATCTGCTTCAGCCAAAATGAGTAGATTGTGTAAAGAGGGAATAGGGTGAGGAAGACCACCCTAAGGATTGGGTTTGCTGGACGGACAGGACAGGATGAGCAGCGTGGGTGATGAGTTGAGAACCACAGGGATCCAGGCAAGATGGTGAAACCTTGATAAGGGTTTTAGCGTTGACTCAAGAAAAATGGATGACAGAAAGGAAAGGCATATAATGGAGGCTGTCGGGGAGCAGTCTCTAGCCCTAATGCTGCTCTTCTGGTATTTCTTCCATTTTTCAAACATGGTTGTTTGCTTGGTCGTTTGAGCCAGAACAGGAATTTTTTTTTTCCCCTACTCAGTTTTCAGCAGGGTCAGTGTGCTGGCCTGCTTCCCTGTGTGACCACACAAATGATCAGTGGAGGATGGGGTTTGGGAGAAGGAGCAGAGGACTTCCTGAGTCATCATGGGCACCTGAAATCCCCTGTGTAAGCTTTGTGTAGCCAAATATGAGCTAAACCCAAGCCAGGCTGACTGAGATGAATGACAATAAGGTTATTCACCCCCACAGTTTGGGAAGCACTTAGCATGATTTAAAATCAAAGAAATGTCCAAATATAGAGACCTGTCTTGATCTCATTGGACACAAATCTCCTTTAAAGGCAGGATGAAATTCATTTTACCTGTCTTCAGTTATCTAGAAGTTAAATGTCTAAGTCAGTCACCCTAGGCTCCCTCTGTATTCCATCAGGAGTAATAGGTATTTCCTGAGTGTAATTGATCCCTCCTTAGGTTGGATGTCTGACACAGGACATATAATTTTCTTTCTGAAGATGTCAGTTTCTCCCCATTGACTGAAAAAAGAGGCAGGGAGGGTAACTCAAACTTAGATGATGAACTTTTGGGTGTGTAAAGGTAGGAAGGTTGAATCCTGTCCTAGGGAACCTCACCATTTGGGTACCACTCCCCAAGTGGAGTCATATGGTCACAGTTTAATTTCACATACATGGCCAAAGAACTAAGTGTCCTGCACATAAATATGGCCTCATAGGTCAATGAGTTTTGTCATTATAAAACCCTATTACTCCAGGAGAGTAGGAGTCAGTCAATAATGAGAAACTACACTTCCTGGCTGAGATGGCCTAGTAATTCTTCACGCCATGAACTCCTTATTTGTGCTCTATTTTTTTATCAAGATCTTTATCTTAATTCAGAGGAAGAGTTGGACTTGCTGTGACTTATTTTAGTGTCCCACTAAACATAGTAATAATTTGAAATGTTAAAAATTTGATATAGACATTATGATTTAATAATATAATAAAAATAATTGCAATAAGATGTATACTTTAGAAAGCCTTACATGTGTGTGAATTTCCTTGTTTATTCAATTGTGGCATTTCAGCCTAGAAATAGCCATTCTATTCAACCGTAAGTATTTTATTACATGCCATTTATTTCTGTAATGCTTAAATGCTTTTGTCATGCTCCAGTCAGGTTCTGACAGGATGAGAACCAGGAGCTCTGTTCATTTTCCCCCCTAAACTGAGTATGATTTTGCTCAGTTTTACCAACAAGCTGCAAGTCTCCCAAATCCAGGCACTACTCAAAATTTCCCTTTTTTCACTACTGGCCTCACTAATGTTTAAACATCACAGTTTGCTATACCAAGAAGGTCTCATTTTGAATCTTTCTGCTCCTAAGAGACTCACTCTGCATCCTGCTAATGTGCTGATGAAATATCATCTTCTATGTTGTTCCATTTGGTCTGTGGTAATGCAGGGTCAGTGTCCTAAGAAGAAAAAAGACATGAACATACATAAATGATGCACAATACACTTTTTACTCTACTTACTTAGCTAAACTTCTAAAAAAGGGCAAAGCAATTTCTGTCTTATCTTTAGGCAGCAGATATTTTACATGGAGTTCCCTCACATATGAATGCACCCACACTGTATCACATCCAGTGTAAGTGGCATTTAGATAGCAGACTCCCAAGTGAAAGAAGTGCCAGGTAACTATTGTCTCACTCAGGGGAATGACAAAAAATTACCAAGAGTTGCTCAGATGACTGGCAAATTGTGCCAAGCTCACCAGGAGCTACAGTAGGTATTACTCTCTGTAGGGAAAACATAAAAAGGAGCAAACTGGGGTAAAAGTTTCAGTGACCAGCTCCAGGGTATTTTATTCTCCTGTGGGCTTGTTGTTTTGGATGGCTTTTTTTTTAAGGTACAAAAGCCAATCTTCACTCAGGAAATAGTGTTTTTTGGTTTCATGTGATGAGTTTGTCTTTTGACAGTTTTTCTCTTTAATCAGAGTTTGACTCTATCACAACAAATGGCATTTGTGTTCTTCTGAGCAAAGAGCTAGACAAGATATAATTAGAAATACTTTAGCTGACCTTTCATAAACCATGATCCCAAACAAAACTGTTTGGAATCACATTTAAAAATGGTCTTACATCTTTTGTGGTTACAGACAAGATTACAGGATACTTTTATTTTGGAATAATTACACAGTGACCTTCAGTGTTATTTGCAAAGGTCATATTCTCTTCACATACCCTTGATTTCCTTTCAGTTTTCCCTTTTGTCCCACCAGACATAAATTTAGCAAAGGAAGAAGAAAGAGAGAGTATTTTTTCTGTGGTTGAAAACTGAAGAAGATAGTTCAAAGTCCCCATAGGCACTCAGAGGGCTCTGGGCTATGATAGGCTATTTTCTACCATTTAGCTCCTGTATTATCACTACTCCTTTTCCTTCATTATTCTCCACTTATCACATGCAGCATCACTACAGAGCCCAAATAGAGAGTTGTAATTACCCAGCTGCCACCTGATAGTACCCCTTCTATCATCTTTATCTCACAAGGCCTTGCTGTTTCATCATTGGATAAAACTTGCCCATGGCAATGCCTGTGATAGCACATCTCAGAGATACATTTAAAGTTTACTCATTTATCGCAGAAAAATGCTGAACCCATGCAATTATTAGATACACTTGCCAATTTATTTGTTCAGTAAGGCTACTTTAACTCCTTTTCCTATCAGCTATTTGTTCTGTTCTTCTTGAAAACACTGAGGTCACCTTTGGGCACTGGGGTGAAATAGAAAATTTCCAAGCCATCCAGGCAGAAGGCAGCCCAGACACTCATTGATAAAAACAGACCTATGCTTTTCCTGGCTACGGCATTTGAAATGTCTGCATTTTGTGCACATTTTCCCCTTCTATCACCCCATGAGGCCAACTTGTGGGTCACATGGCTTGAGCATCCCATGCTCCCAAAGCAGATTTCCTGCACCGTGCCACCTCTGTCAGGTCCAATCCAGAAATACCACGTTTGGGAAATAAGTAATCTGCTGACAAGCGTAAAAACTGAGCATAAAAATGTGAGGACATAATATTAAATATATCCAGATGCAATTGCTCTATGAGTAGTCAGCATCTGCTCTGGCCTGCATGTCTGACTCTGATATTTCAAATTGGTATTTTGCTCGAGGATCAGTGCACATTTCCTGTCCTTCAAAGAGGGGGAAAAAAAAGGGAAATGGGAGAACAGAGAATGAGAGTTAAAAAATAAATTTTCCCCTAAAATTTTCAGATCATATTTACTGTATAGCAGCAGTAACAACAAACTTCCAGTTGAATCCCATGCCAATACCCACTATGAGGAACCCCACAGAGCTCTCAGTGTGTGAGATTCTCACCCCCTTTACATGGGCTGCGGGGCAGATAGTCTAAATTCGGGCTGAGCCACTGAGTTGCTCTGGAGCCTTGGTCAAGTCATGCAGGAACTGCAGATGTAAGTGCTGAAGTGATACATGAGGAACAAAACCAGCACAGGCACAGCAGAAAGCACTGGGGTCTCAGCACCCACTCAGTAAATCCTCAGGAATTTTCTTGGGCCAGCCAGCCTGACAGAAGCTCATGTCCATAATCTTGAGTCCATGCAAGAGGGTCTGTGTATCCCTTTCTCTGCATCCCCCTTGTTCACAAGGCAGGAAAGGCAAAGCAGAGTGAGCCTGTCTGTTTCCCTGCATATCCAGGTGCCTTAGGCTGGTCTCATCCTGGCACAGAGCTCCTTCCCTGAATCACAGCTGCCCCAAGCAGCAGCTGAGCAACACTATGTAAGAGTTTACAAGCTTGGCTAGATCTAAGCTGGCTCTGCATCCCAACATCCATGGTTTAGCAGCTACCTGGACAAACCATCCACAGGTAGTTGGGAGCTGACTGTGTAATACATAGGGAGAACAAGGGACCTATGAACAGGAGTCAGAGAAGACAGAAAATTGAGAAAATGGCTGCCAGAACTAGTTAGTGGCAAATTTTGTGAAGGAAGGTATAGCAAAGCTGCTGCTGTACTGGGAGGCTGTTTCTTCCCAGCTGGGAAGGGACCTTTGCCTCCCCACAGGCTTCTGCTGTGGAATGTTATTTCTGAAGCTGGGGACTTCAGGACGATCTTCTCTGGAAGCAAGCCTGGTGGGAACTTTTCTCGTCTGCCTCCTGTTCCTGCCATCACCAGCCCTGTGCTTAGGATGATCTCTGGGAAGTGAAAGACCCGCCAACACACTGTCACCTCAGACAGTTTGGAGAGGCCTGAAGGCAATTAACCTAACCAGTGAATTTTTATTTAATAATTCCATATTTTTTTAAAAAGCTGACCTGTCTGCATCTCAGTTCCTGACATGCAGATGGCAAAATCACAAAATTTCCTTGTTCTGGGGTAAAGTGCTTTGAGAGCAGCTCTTAATACCAGGATCACTTAGGCAAACCACAGTGTTCTGGCACTGCCAAGGGAAAGGAGACCTTGGAGACGTTCGGGAGGAGTTGATTGCCTGAGATGCCCTCTTGTGAGATAAACATGAGGATCCCACTGGGTCTTCTATTCACCTTCCAAACACTACACATGTACCACACCCTTTGGAGAAATTCAGGTAGCTTCAAACGTAGGGTGTTCACCAACATGAGAGAAGCCTGAAAAGGTTTCACAAAGCTCCCACCCACTTGAAAAAAAGCGAATGCCAGCTAATTAGTGGAAATTGGCATTGAGTATTGGCTCCACAAAGTATGTTAGAGTTATTTTCTCCCAGCCCCCAAATACCTCTGAACAGTGCTTGTGTGCATCCTGACACAAAATGACATACCATGTCATAAATTTTTAACTAATATTTTATTGAGTTTGCATGCATTTCATAAATTTTTATTACTTCTTAGCACTCAGTATTTTAGTACGGAGGTTACTATGGCAGTAACTAACAAAAAACGAAACCAAAACCTATTGCTCTCTTAAAAGCTGTACTTTTAATTAAGCAGTGAATGTGTAGCTAAAACCATGTGCCATGCAGTGAATAGCTGGCTTGCATGACTGTGTGAACGAGAGAGAGACTGAGCAGCTCACAAGCCCTAAAAGCTCTTTATTGCAGGTACAGAAGTCATTTCACCATATACCATAGTTAATATTCAGGAAATAAAATTATTAATATTATTTAAATATTTGGCTCCATTTAAGAAATTTTAACTTTGAAACAGAGCTGAACCAGATGCTGGCTTTCTTCAGTGAGCCAAAACCAGCACATGGCCTTCCAGATCTGGCTGTTCCCCTGACTAGCACCACATATTTTTCTTTTTGAGGAAGGCAAGCCCAAGAGGTAGCGTGTTCATCCTCTCAAGACAAAGCTCCTGAGTTTTTCAGCAGTAGGACATTTGTACTTTTCTGCTTGCTGAGTACTACAAAAGACCATGAGAAGTTTGTCATTCAGGCTGCCAAACTACATGTTTATCAGGGCTCACTGATGGAGGGGAGAAAATTGATGCTTCCCCTCACCTCTTACCATACACGAAGAGCAGGATGGTGATTTCCCAGATGGAAAGATGTTTGATTCGTTCCCTCCTTCCCGAGCATGGGTTTGGTTATGGGGGATCAGAAAAGTCTTGTGTGGAAACAGAGAAACTGGTTTATGATCAGTCTCCAGAGCTATGGAGAAGACAAAAAGGGATCATCGCTTTCTGACTCCCCCAGACATGCTTTGCAGCTGGGGCTTGTATTTTTATGGCCCAACCCTTGCAAAATTAACCCTAGAAGAACTCTGCTTCCAGCTGCACTTCTGGCCCCATAAGCACCCTAAAGACCCACCAAAGACTCACACATTGGGCCTTGGAGGTCAATTATTTTCTTGCTGCCAACTGGGGGAGTCACTAACAGTGGAGTCACCAGTCCCAGAGGTATTTAAAAGATGTGTAGGTGTGGCACTTAGGGACATGGTGGACTTGGCATGCTGGGTCAATGGTTGGACTCAATGATCTCAAAGGTTTTTTTCCAACCTAAAAGGTCCTACAATTCCAAAATTAAGTAATGGATAAATCATAGCACAATGCTGATACCTGTTTGTGCTGCAGCAGCACCAAATTCTCTGTTCTGGTACAGCCAAGACTTGTGCTACAGTACCCCAAATAGTAAAAAGGACAATGTAAATATGTCCCAAAGAGATGGAGCTGAGATATAAAACAAATAACAAATGCCAACATCCTTCTCCCTTCCACCACCCCCCTAAAAAATCCAACACACACACACCCACACCCCCAACACTCCCCCCCCTCCCCCCCAAACATGCTGGTTCCACACTTAGCTCCTCCATGTATGTGAGGGTGATCTTATGAGGGCCCAAGACCACGGAGCAGCACCCAGGGCAGTGACACTGCTGTGTGCTTAAGTGCCATGGACACATGTCACACAGGCTCTCATAAGCTTTGCTTTTTGTTCTGGTGAAATAAATCTTGTTCTTACCTAAAGAATCATGGCTCTTTTGAGGTCTTTGGGGGACAGGACCAGCAATGAGTGCCTCTGGTGTTTCTATTGCTTTCATCTAAAGGTTCCACTAAATAGATGGGATCAAGGCCTTGAATCAGAAATAAACATGTTCTTGGGCAAAGCCTTATTCAGCAAAGCACTTATATCTATATATCTATATCTATATCTATATCTATATCTATATCTATATCTATATCTATATCTATCTGCTGAAAGTTAAGTACAAACCTTGTATTCTCTTCACTTCTGGGCCTTATATAGGAGGCATTAATTTGCATACACCAGGCTGTAAGGTCTGAGAATGATTGAATTGTGTAAGACATATTCAACCTGGGTCAAGTACAGAGAGGAGACAGATCAACAGCTGAAGTTTAATATAGATCTTCCTGAACTTCTTTTTTGGCTTCTTTCTGAATAGCAGAGGAGAGGAAATCCGGACTGCCTTAAAGTTGCTCCAGAAGGATAAATCAGTGTCTCCATCTGTGTAATATTCCTTGCATTTCTGAAGCTATGGCACAAAGTGCGCTTTTACATATTCATATAGCACGTGTGTATGTATTATGTATATATATATATATATATATATATATATATATATATGTAAATATATATAGACATATAAGAACCCTGAAACAACTTTCTTTGTATTGTAGCCAAACTCAAGAAGTTTTCAGCCCAGTTATTTGAAGCAAATTAATTTAATACTTTCTATTATGAAATTTTTGAATGACAAATACAGATGTAGCATTATATACAGAACTAGGTCTTTGTAAACATGTCTGTGATAAAAATCTGCATTTAAATTTTGCCAAAGCATGATATTTTCCAGGCAGGAACTTGGACAATCAATGCCCAGGAGGAGAACTCTATAGCATTAAATTACCTTATGCCACAGAGGCAGCTCAGCCCTGACGATGGGTAGTAAAATTTTTTGGTCCAAAATACACAAAAATGGGACAATAATCGCATCTCCTTTCATAGCAGTGAAAAGTTATTGCAATTATTACCAAGATGTCCTGAGAGTATATTACTAAGAACTGAGGGTGTGCTCTGGAAGAATAGAGTTCTGATATTGCAGTTCATAAAGAAGGGAGGGGAATTATTTTTAGAATATCTAGTACATGATGTCTCTCTCCTCAAAATCACATGCCAAATAACCTACCGCAGTTGTCTTTATTATTTGCTGTATTTGCTGGGAGCATCCAGAGTGATCTACCCCAGCACCAAGCTTGGTACAACCATGGAGAGAGATGTAATCAGTGCCCCCATGACACACAGATCCTAGAGAGAGAAAACAGGAGGAACACGAGCAGAGGGCACAGAAAGATGTACAGACATATCCTAGAGAGAGAAATCAGGAGCAACACGAGCAGAGGGCACAGAAAGATGTACAGACAGACAGAGTAATGGTGAGGCTAAATCAGCAATGAAGATCTGTCACTCAGGCAGATCTCCCATATATTCTGAGCCTCAGACCAGCACCATAAACAAAAGGCTTGGTTTCTTTCCTTGGCCCTCTTATGAGTGCTCCTCATGGGTCCTCTTTTGCTCATGCTTTGCCAGTAGGCTGGTTCAGTGACTGCTGCACTGATCCAGTTCAAAGCACTCTGTGTACCCGAGCAGAGCTTCACCAGCTACACATGGAAATGCTGGAGTTGATGGTCTCCTGCCTATCTCTTTTCCAGGAAAGAGAATCTCTCAGACAAACAGAAGAAAACATCAGCACAGTGTGGAAGGCTGAAATAACGGCAGCACTGACACTCCACCGGCCTTTGGCATATTCTCATGATGTCTGTTTCATATCAGGCTGAAATGCAGCCTGTGGTGTATCAAAAAGGTGATTTTTACAGCAGGACCATTGCTCTTTTCTACAGCAGGACATTGGGCTGCTCCTTCCTGGCACCAGGCAGAGAAAGGTTCATGTTACATTACGGAGGGCCCACTTGGCCGAAGGAAATTCCTTAAAATAGTGTCTTAAAAGGGGCCATATTCTGCACTGTGGATTAGGGCCTGAGGAAAGTTCAGCAATCTGGCCAGGAACCAGTTCCTCAGAAAGAGACACCACCTACATCTGTGAAAGAATAAGCTAGGAAACTTCCCCTCAAATGAGATAACAAAAACCCAGAAGGTTAGTCTCACATCTCCCATATGAGATAAGAATTGTTTAAGGAGATACTTCACAGCTCTTGGATTTATCAAGGCTAGAGACAGGAATGGCCTTTCACATAATATTTTACCTGGAATCAGAAATTACAAGAACTTTATGGATGCCAGACATTCAGGTAGGTATTTTTTTTGGAACGTTGCAGATGTTGGCTTCAGGCAGTGGGAGTCTTTCAAGCTAATTAGACATTCTTGGGTATTTACTGGTCTCTATTGATAACCCTTAATCAGTGGGCCATATTTTATTCTGGTATAAAGGTCTTTTTTCCTCAATGGCTTCTGATCTGATTTCTTCTTGCAACATCATGGGAATCACTTTGGTTTATGCATTATTTCAGTTAATTATCATGTTAGTACTGCTAACTGTTCCATAAATCCCAGGATTGTCTGAAGTGGCTAAGGTATTTACAGTGCAGGCTTTCCAGTACAGTATTTGATTTTAATGCTAAATTACAAATTTTTGTAAGCAGCTTTCCCTTCAGCTCTCACCCACTTTCAGGAGTGTTAGATGAATACCATTCAGTTCTGCTTTCAGACAATAAAGCCTGGTCTTACAGGCTCTGCCTTCACTACAATTTTAGCTATGTCAGTCAGAAACAAATAGTAGGGAAAGATGTAGGGGGAAAATGTTAGTCGGGACCAATCCCATTAACTGCAATATTTCTTGCTTGTTGTAAACTGAGCAGCAAACTGACTATAGCCTCTAAGAAAAATGTAAGTGAATCTCATCCTTGTCTGTTAATAAAATGTTGATTTTTTCCCATCTTTTCACTAACCAGGAACTGCCATTTCCAGAAAAAAAACTGTTTTCATGCTTCCCCCTCTAAAATATATAGTGGTGGATGCATCTTTTCCTTTCTCTCTATGTTGTACAGACAGATCACATTTTAAACCCATGAAACTGTACAGTCTCAAGTTCCTTCCTCAATCATGTACCCCTCTAGCAATCCAAAGGACAGCATTTCAAGGGTTTCACTTGCCTCTCCCCTCAGCCTCAGCAGAAGTTTGCAAAATCATTTTGAAAGCATTTGTCTTTACAACAGTTCTAAAGATGCCCGATACTTCAGTAATCTGGTAAATAGCAAATAAAACTCTCGGGCATACTCCCTTGATACTTCCACTACTTTGAAAGACAAAGGCAAATTGACTGCCAGATGAGAGTTCTCCAGTACATAAATCCTTGTCTGCAAAGCCACAGAAACTTTGCACAATGCCTTTATCTTTCCTCTCTTTGACTGTGGTGATATAATGGGGACACTGTGTTCAAACAGCTATTTGCTGGAAAAACTGCAAACACTCCAAAAATTAAACCTAGCACAATTGCATTCAGACTAATGAAAGCTGGGAATGTTACAGAGGTGACGCTCTCCATCTTCGCGATGAGGGTGCATTATGGGACCTGTCATTCCCCGGCACTCCTGGCTGCCAATCTACTGTAGGGAACAGTGCTAACAATACCCAGCCCTTCCCGGCCCTGGGGTTCGTGTCACCAAAGGGCAGTGGGCTGATGGACGGGGAGGGCCAGCCGGGGGGAGAGCAATTGGGAGCACACGATGCCACTTGAGCAGGGCTGATGTCTTGAGCCTCTCAGTCTTGGGGCACTGGTAACTACTTCAAGGCATATCCTCAGGCAGGGCAGTTGACACCCAGGGAGGCCCTGTTAAAAGATAAAATGGAACCGGTTCTTTTGTCTGTATTCTGGACTGAAGTCTCAAAAAACTGTTATACAAATCCCTAAATTACCTGCTTCTCTCTCCTCTAAGAGAGATAGGCCAGAGGCACCAGCTGGCAGAGTTCAAAATGCTTTTTCTATGTATAACCATAATGACAACGTCTTCTCCAACATTTATGTGAGAATGAGTAAAAGCAAAGCTACCTGTGACAAATACGCCAATGAAGTGGTATTATTCACAGAAGATACTTTGAGGGAAATCACTATCTAGCTGCAATTTGCTTACTTGCTGAGCCCTTGACTCCTACTGAAGGTGTCCAGTGTCAGGTGTCAGAGTTCAAGAGGGTATCAACTACAAGGCATTGTTCAGCACATCATTAATCTCCGGAGGAGCTCCATCTGCGGCACACAGCCCTGCACACAGCCCTGCACACCGGCTGCAAACAATAGGGCACAGGAGCTGATAGCCAGCGCTCCCACACGAGACGACTGCAACCCTGGAACAAACAAAATTAAGCAGTGCCTGGACAAGGCTGGGCTGAAACAGGATTCAGCTCGAGGCTAGGTCATTGTGGCATAAGCTAATTAGAGCCAGCTTTGGGAGTAGGAAGCGAGTAGGGACCAGGGGAGGGACTGCTCCTGCCTCAGCCACCAGTGGTGGTGGGAAGACTCGCTGACCTTTGAATTTGGCCCTGCGTGAGTTATCCAGTTTTACATTTTCAAAGCCCCTCAAAACTGTTTTTGGAAATGATGCAGATACTCAGCAACTGAAGTCATGCAGGAAGTCAGCGTGAGACCCAGGGAATGACCTCAGAGAATGGGAGTTATCAACCACCGTGACAGACCTGGTATCTTGGAGGGCTCAAGGCTGAGGTAGTGCATGTTTTCAGCGTGGTATGTTAATAACAACCAGCACTTGAACTCCCCTGTTTTCGATACACTCACCCAAACAAGCTTCCTCCTCCTGCTTTACAAAAAGCCAGGGTCATGTGGGGGTGATGCATCTGCCTGACAGATCAAGCATATGGATTTAACAACGTGTGCTAGAGACTCCTGGGATGAGCAGCCCAGAGAGGACAGTTGTGCATGGCTGCTGGCATGCATCAGATGGCCTTCGTGGGTGCACACACAAGGTTGCTTTGTCACAGATACAGTGTGGTCAGTCTACAGAATAGCAGTCATCCACAGTCACAGAGGATTAGGAACTACTCACTCCTTCAGCCCACAAACTTGTTGACTCAGCACAAAATTGGCTGCTATTTCTCTTGATTGTGGGTAACACTCTCAAGACAGGCAGACTTTTCTGATAAACCTTGTAGTGGAGTGTTTAGCATAGAGCCTGGGCCTCTTACATCATCCTAATTCAAAAGCTAAAGAATAGTGAGACCTCTGCCAAGTAGGCAAAATAAAAACAGCAGCAACAGCTCTGGTTGCCATTCATTCCCATACATACCACAGCGATGTGCCGAGCGTCCCGCGGCTGCTGCTGCCTGCGGCACCAGGGCCCTGCTCAGGCAGCTGTCAGGTAGCGGCAGGGTGGATGCTCTGGTGGAGCTCCATTCAGTTTGATGCTAAAGGCAGGAGAATGCACCACTGTGCTCTCTGGGCTTACCAGGTCAGATGAACGTAAAATCCAGTGGTAGGCAGTCCCCTACATTCCAGCACTGCAACAAGATCCTCATTAAGTCTGTACAAGTTATTGATTTTTTGATTCCCAGATCCCCACTAATTCATCGGTCATAGAGTCCTCCTTACTCACACATTTGATGACTGCTTAAATGTTTTTCCAGCTGAGGAACTGCGGTTACTAGACCACACCCAGAGAGCCTCCTAACTAAAATGAAGACCACCAGGGTCCACGTCTTGCCCCAGTTGTTATATATTTATTTAAATTATTTTAAAGAAGGAATCCATGGGAGAGAGTACGAAACCTACTCAGTAGTTCATAAATTGAAGTATTGACGTATCTTTGAGAAAGATGTTTTCTCAAATCTTTAAGCAGGAAAGAAAATTGCATTTGATCCTCTAGAACCTGAAAGAGTTAAAAATTATGAACCACAGACTAAAGCCACTATGGGTCATTTGGTTTACAATTCCTATCTTTCTTGCAAAGCAAGTGAGAAAAACATCTCCCACTCTTCTCAAATACTTTCCTTTATTTTTAGGAAGAGGATTTTTTTTGGGTTACTTTTCTTGTAATGCAATATTGTGACATGTATTGGAAATTTTATGTATCACTATGTTACCTCCCACATTTACATTAAGAATGAGGAAATGTATTTTGCCTTCTGATTTCTCTAGCCAACTTGTGGACAATTTTTCAAGGAGCAAAATCTGATGGAACAAAATTTAATATAAACAAAATCTTCCATTACTGCTTCCAGAAAAGAAAAAACTGTGTGTTTCCATAATCTATATTACAAGCACATAGTAATACCATAATTTAAAATAATTAAGCTAAATATGTATAATCCATCATTGATCACACTGGCAAATACATTTATTTGTAATGTAGCACAAAAGTTGCTCAATACTGATGGAGGGCATCTGAATTTACCACAATAGAAATGTTCAAGAGTGCTTATGACAACTGCGTTGTGCACAAAGGAAGAAACCTCTTCTACTAGAAGAAGGTTACTAATCATAACAAAGCAGACAGCAAGAAACTTAGGGATATTTTGTATATCCTTCTTCCTTCCTTACTGGAAAAAGATCAGCCTAGTAACAGTGAGGACTTATTTTGCTCCAAGGATCTTGTTAGCTTTCTAGTAATCTTTACAGTAGAGACTACATTTGTGTGTGAGGTTAAACTTTGTTTCAAGTATCCCAATGGTGGGCTAACTAACTTCATTCTAAATGATGTGTGGTGGACTGCTCCATCTCCTAAGTTGCAGTAGAGGTTAACACAGGAAAAAAAGAAAAAGCCTGTGTAGAAGCACCAGCATATTACAAAGCCACATGTTCTGAGGTTCCTCAAGCTATTCATCCACAAGTGTCCTTGCCACTTTGAAGAGGTGAATACTATAAGTCTCTCTCCATTCTCAGATATTCAACTTACTGAGCTTTGCAGTCCCTCAGCAACAAGTGAACTTGGGGGACAGCAGATCTTTAAGAAGAAAAGGATGTTGTCCATGAACTGGACAGTACTACATCCAGTAGCCAACATACGGCAACATCAGTCATGTCCTCTTGTGGATTTGAGCAAGCTGTAAACCACAACTGAAGGGGAAAAAAAAAAAAGGAAGAAAGAAAAGAAAAGGAAAACATCATATTTGGCAGGCAACCTTTACTGAAGACAGAGACAGTGGAACACCAGATTCTCAAAGAAAGCAAGTCAGCAAAGCTGCTTTAAGGTGGTATAAACCCATGTAAGTTCAGTAAGACAGCTCCTCACTGGGTGTAACTTCTTACAAAAATGGCTCAACAAGAGTGTGTTGCTTTTCTGAAGTTCTCTATCTTACTATGATTTGCTCTTGTTTTATTTAATCCCCACAGACATTCCAAGTCCTATTTTTGCCTCCTTTGTTATGTTTTTGAGGGAAGGGAAGCAAATATGTTGTTTATCTACACAGCTATCAAGACAGACTGCCAGGCAATTTTCTGCTGGAACCAGTCAGTCTCATTATGAATGTGTAAGCTTCTACAATAGTTCACATATTCTCCAAAAGAAACACTCATTGTCAGATCACCTTCTAGGCCATCATCGCTGGGCTCATGGATGGCACCATGTACGCAGCAACAAAAGCCAGTCAACTCTTTGGCCAAACGTGCAGCCAGCACTTTTGTCTGACTGAGTCTTTCCAGTTCCTTCCTGCAGCCCTGGAAAAAAAGCAGGCATTGTGCAGGCAAGGAGAAAAATCCCTAGTGCCCAGCACCTGTGCGAGAGCTCAGAGTGCATTATACTTATCCAAGTTTGCAAATAAGGGCTGCTACTGTGATTCCTGAACAAAAGGAGCTATTAAGATAAGCGAAACTCTTGCTCCCTTTCCTGCCAGCTGAGTAGCATCCTGATCCCCTGGGTACTTCAGGACCCTCCCTGCTCCCAGCTGGCTCTGCCCACTGCCGAGGCAGGGGCAAGCTGCTTGGCAGCCTGGGGTTGGAGTTCAACATTTCCTCCCTTCCTGATCTCATTAGCATGAGACTCAGACAGAGCTGCTCCATTCAGAGCCCTGGCCTCCACTTGGTTTGGGGGGTCTCTAATTCCTGTTTCTGGCCACTGTGCAACCAAAGAGAAAGCAGGGGGTGAAATTATCTGACACTGCTCCTTTCTGAGGGGAACAATGACTGCTGGTAATCAAGCAAAATGCCATCAGCTAACGAAGCTCTTACGAAAAATACACGTTGATATTTTGGTAAAGCTGCATCCTGAGAAATTAGTATTTCTCCTTACAGAACAGCTTACAGGGCACAAGAGGTAAATTGCAGCCATCCCAGAGTTTGTTTCTTCCTAACAAGTTGCAAATAGGTAGAAATAGAGAGAAGAATCACATGGAGATTACAATCCTTTAAAATCTAGTCCCTTATAATGCACAACTGCCTTTTCCACATAGGAATGAAAAATCATATAAGGTACCATATATATTTTAAAAAATACATTCATTTATATAATATACCCCTTTTTAAAGGGGTTTAAAAACATAATCTAGTAACCTCTCCTGAAGATTAGCGCATGATAGCTTTTCCCTTTGGAGAAAGAAATGAGGAAATAGAAACCTTTGTGAAGGTGTGACTCCCCTTGCTCCCTAGCTGTAAATGAAGTCAGCATCTGGCTTGGATAATCCTACATTTTTGTTCTATTTCCAAGATAAGAAAATAGGTGATAAAACAGTTATGTGACTGATATGCAGATCTCCTACCCATCACTGTCTAGTTCTTGGGAGGTAACTGAGCTAAATGCTGGAAAGCCCAGGTTCTGTGCCCAGCAAGTCAAGGTGTTTCACCTAAGTTTGTCTCTCTTGCCTATTTGGACTACAGATCTGTTTGGGAAGGGACTGAGTACGTGCACACTGCCTGGCAGAAGGGGTGTAATGACTCCATGCACCATCATTCTCCAGCACTATATGTTGTTAACACACAATGTTAATTCATTCTGTGCACTCTGTGTATTCAGCTAAAAGACTAATGTACTATACTGTGTTATACAAGACCTAATTTCTGGTTTTACTTACATAAATGCCACTTAATAAGATCAATGTCTTGACATGCTCACCAGGATAGATCTCAGCATGACAAGTGATTAACATTGCTCAGCCGTTTGACCTTTTTCTTCCTAGAACCATCAGAGACTGATTTATTTTGCTTTGTTGCCCAAACTTTGTTCCTTAAATCAAATACAATCACCTTTCTTTACCTACATAGACACATCAGTCTTTGGGCCTCCTATGGGTTCCACTCACTTCTTCAGTCCTAGTCATCTTTGGAATGCTGGGATTAGTTTTGAAAAAAGTTGGCAGCTTCAAATAAAAGCAAATCACTGGCCATCTGACCTTGTCCTCAAGATGGAGCTTCCAAAAAGAAAATGCATTTGTTCTTTAACATCGTATTATCTTTGTTGCTGTTGGTAAACCAACCCCTAGTTAGGGCTTTTGGCTGCCCCTCTTCATAAGACGGTTGCTTCAAGGCTCCTTGAGACCATAAAATAGTTAAAAGTGACCCAACCTCTGCCACAGCCCCTATTACCACTGTACTGCTCATTCTCACATTAAGGTGCGGATTTTTGCTATTTTAATATGCTCCATGAGGAACAAGGTAGCTTTAAAGTCTCAAACAGAAAAGCAATCTTCAAAGCAGCCCAGAATCAGCTTCAGGTAGGAATGTGAAGAGATGGAATAAAGAGCGTGGGAGGAATGGTATTATTTTGGAAACAGGGAAATCCCAATTTTATTAACATCTCTGAAGAATCCAAATCTTTCTTCACCTGGGATTTTCCCAGGTGGGATGGGGAAGTGCATTTATCCGTTGGATAAAAACCTGGATATAGGGCCTAACTGAAAAACTCAGGTAAACCAGAATATTTCCAGTCCAAAAACGAACTGCTTATGAAATAGCTGTGCTTCTTTTGGGAATTGGTTGCTCTTCATCACTGCACAGTTTCAGATTTGCTTTGTCTTTTCTGTGGAAGTGTCACGCATTTTTCTGTTACAGAGCTTGCTAACAAAAAATATTGCAAAAATAGTTTATCACTTGATATTGACTTACACAAAACTTGTGAATTCTGGTGTCTGATGAGGACTAAAGTCCTAACAGCCTTCCACAGTCATGATGGAGAGCTCTGAGTCTGACCTAGAAGCTTCTGGCTCTTGTTGCTCCCTTTGCACAATTATACGGGGCAGATGCATCTGCACCACCTGGCATGGAACTTGCACACAGCCTCAGGTGTGGCCACTGAAAATGGTGTTTCTCTTTTTGCTGCTGCTCCTCAGCATGCAAAGAGAGCCCAGGCAAAAATGTTCTGCATGTTCACAATATCTAGCTGTGTAGCACCTTAAAGCCCATCTTTCCTCTCAGGAAAGGGAATGTTGGCCGAATTACTTGACTTGTCTCAGAGCCTGGGGTAGCCCCACCTGGTCCTTTGTGCAGGAGTAAATGAATAAAAAATTTGAGGTCGAAGTGTACAGATTTCCAGGAGCAAAGTTGCAGGAGATACATGATCTGTTACCCTTGTACTTATACCCCATGCCTATGGAACAGACACCATGCACTCACATGGCTGGGCAAAAGAAATAAAGCAACAATAACAAATACATGTATTTCAATTACTAAAATGTTCCCATACACCAGGCCACAAACTTAAAAACTCCATCTGTTTATTTAATTGCAGTTTACCAGGATCATTGTAATTAGAGATAAAATAGATCTGTTAGATTATCCAGTTTATTTTACTGCAAGAGCGGTAACTTAATAAGACATATTAACATATTAAATTCATCCTGCCCTAGATCTCAGCCAAAATGCTGAAGAGATAAGAGACATTAGTGCAGTTTGCCTTCATAATGAAATGGTTGATATCTGCTTTATTTTGGCTTGCAGTGCTACTGTGAGTCATGCTAAGAAAAGGCTTTTTTTGTCCTTGTTTTACCTGTAATCTGAACCTGGTTGCATTGTTCAGAGCACCTCCTGACCATATTGCTCTGGTTGTAATTAACCACAGCACAGGGCTTTGGATTCCTGATGCAAATAATATCCCGGGAAGTTACTCTGGATCGAAGTGATGTTTCCCAGAGCACTTGCAATAGTATTTCATTCTGAGCTACAGGTTGCAGCTGGTCTGTCTCTCACTGTGTGCTGCTAAGTGCTTAGACTGGCACTTTATTATCAGAATAGAACAAATCTAGGCTAATGTGTGTAGTATAAAGAGTCCCAGGGAGCCAGGGCTCCTCATTCTCCAACCATTCTTTCCAGTTTTTCTGCTGTTGCACTCCGGATAATTGCAGTTTAATTGGGTGACATGAAATGAAAACTGTGTCCACATTATCCAGGATTATCTCTTTTTCCTGAAGCCTGCCACCAATTGAAAGGAGCCCATTTATCAGTCCAAAGAGCTGTGCTCAGTTGCTTTTACGAGCTGGGAAGAGTGTGAGAACAGGCTGGAAACGGGAGAAAAGGACTTGACAGCTAAGAAAAATTATTTCAGTTGTTTATCACCAGGAAAGTTTATCTGATTCTTTACAAAATGATATGGAGGCTCAGAGTGTCAAGCCATGAATAATGAACATTGACCAAGTTTGCTTCCTCAACTTGATGTGCTCAAACACTGCCTCCCTTTTGTGTGGGCACAGATCAACTTTAAAAGCTTCTTTCAGGCAGCATGAATGCACTTCATTTTACCAAAAAGAACTTTGTATTGATAGCTAGGAAAAAGGGAGGTTGTTTAAAAAGGAAGGGTAGACAATCAGGACAAAATGAAGAGCTTTCAGTTTCCATTATGAGCATGTCGCTCTATTCTTCTCAGCTGTTTATACATTCCCAGCACAATAATGCCTCTTTGCAGTAATATGTTTCCCCTTTTACACTATTCATATTGAAAAAAGCCCTCACATCATGACCACAGTAATAAATACTATAGAAATGTGGGTATAGTGTCAATTTGCATTCTGTGAGAAGATCAAGGTAAACCTAAAGGCCAAAAGAATATTCCACTAATGCTCATTCATCATTCTACAGTCCAGGTAACAGAAGGACCTTGTCACTACACCGCACACCCTTTCAATTGCTAGTGCATCTGTGTGAATATTTTAGCCTAATGCACTGATTGTTAAATAGAAAGAGCAGTCTTTGAAATTGTCTACTGCACTCAAATCCCTTGCTGCACAAGGTCTGGGCAGGAGTGGTTTCTATTCAGAAGGAAATATAAGGCATTAGTTCAGTAAGCACACTGTGTGTGAAAGCGACTGAAGATATTAGGAGTTATTAAATTAAAGTTTGCAAAGAAAAAAAAACCCATGAACTACGAGTGGCTACTGTAAATATATCCTAAATACCTCACTCAGAGGAAAGAAAACACATTGTCCAGTAGCTGTCCAGGCACTTCTGGCTATAAATCCAACAGAGAGGAGGGATCTGAATACGTACCTACTAATAAATTTCCCTTTTCCATCGCTTATGGTTCCTTAAATCGTTGGTCAGCTGCACTAATTAACATTTGCAACACACCCCAGAGGCGTTTCACAAATATACACAGAAGCAAAGCATTGCTGGTACTAAATTCCCCTTGCTTGTGCAGTGGCTTAGGTCTGCTCTATATATCCAAAACATTATTGTCAAACCTGGTCCTGAGCCCATGGACAGCAAATTGAAAGACTTTTGCTTGTACGAGTGGCCCAGAGATCAGCCCACTCCATGTGTCTGTGGGCTGGGTGTTCTCCAAGAAACAAAAATAATATTCAGAGCTTGCACTTCCACTTTTTGTTTAATACTTAATTGACTTAAATGTCATGCTTTGGGTCTTAAGCCAATCGCTAACTATTAAAGGAGGCAGCAAGACAATGCAAAAGACTTTATTCTGTATTTGCCCACTGGGAACTTTTTGACGCATCTTTGGGGTTTTGAATGCCTGCTGTTAGAGATGTTCTGCTGGACAGGGTGAAGCTTGGAGCAGGTCCAGTGTGACAGTTTTGGTTTGCCTGTTACCATGCTGGGAGATAGTGCTTTTAAATATTTGAAAAGGGAGGAATAGGAATAGGGAAAAGAATACTTTAGGATGCCACAGTCAAGGGTTTGTAAAACTAACAAAAAACTGGTGAGATGTCATCTAACCTTAATGTGGTTAATTGTACCATGAAATCTGTGCCTGAATGGTGGCTATTCATTTCATGGAAGTCAAATTGCTCCATATTATCCATCATCCAACTAAATTCCTCTATCCCTCTTCTACTTTCCTCTATTTTAAACCATTATTATAAATGAAACCTATAGGAGCCATAACCTGTTCTACTTCTCAAGAAGACAAACAACAAAGGAGCTAGAATTTCATACAGTATATGGACAGGCTGAGATATTTACTAGCTAAGTCTCACAGGGCAAACATTTTGACAATTAGGAACATGAAATGCTTACTTCTGGAAGGATGTATTTTTATGTTCATGTATTGCAATTTGACAATTTCTGTCATACAGAATCTATTTTTTGTATTCTCTTGTGTAAATTTACCAGAAAACAGATACACAGTAACCATTAAAAAAAATACACACTGAGAAGCCCAGCACTTGTCATCATAGCATATAGCCGAATCCAGGGAGGTGAAACTTGTCTTAACCCATGAAAATTAACAGCTCCCTATCTGGGAAGAGTGGTGAACATTTATAAAGGCTGGCTAATGTACATGTCCCAGGAAGCATTCTCCTTTTGTGAACAACAAACTATAAAAGTTACTATAAAAATTACTCTCTCCTCCTGGTCTATGACTGACAACTGTTTTTGGTTTGTTGTATTGCCAATCCATATATTTGTAAGTGAAGAAATGTCTGTCTCTTGATACAGGGAGAAAAACCCACCTTAGCATACTTTAGGTGGTCTTTAATTTTGAAAGACCAATGTCCGTAAGATGTGTTTTATTAGAAAAGGTAGCTGCAGTACCCTCTGTTTTTCTCAGCTATCTATATTTTTAGATGGCCTATCTTTCCCTTTTAGTTCAAGAGGTTGCACTGAGAAAAGACATTACTTGCCTCTTTGCATAATGAATTTCTATAACTTTGATTTGAATGTTCCTCAAATCAATGGCCAGTGTCTCTCTGTATATACTCAGGATTTTCATTAGAGTTTTAAGGGTCACTCACTAAGGAGGTGTGAAATGACAGGACTGCACTTAAGAAAAGAGACACTATTCTAATTTCTACTCATATGAAGGCCTGCCTCCATTTTTAAACTAACGAATAAGAGGAGTCAAGTGTGGAGTAAGTAAGGCCAGAATATTTGTCTAAAATATATATGGGTCTTTAATAAGACACCAGCTTGTAAGGCATCCTGACTTTCACATGGTGTAAAGCAGATGACTCTTCAGTTTCAGAAACATTTGCTGATGATATAGCAGGTGTGACATGTTCCATAACACGTCTCCCTTGCCTTCATATGTTGGCTCTTCACTGTACTGAATGCAAACTCCCTTCAGCTAAATTATGGCTGTTTCATGGGACCTAATAATGGAAGCACATCCTGGAGGAAGACAGTCAAAACAAGGCAAGAAAACAGAGATTGTACAGGACGTGTTTTGTTGGAGAACCCTGTACGAGAAAGACTAGTAGATGATTTTAGCTTCAGGTTTCTAGATCTTTAGCTCCAGACTCCGAAACCAACTTGCCTGCTAGCAGTGTGGAATAAGCCAAGGTATTTCTAGAAGTGAGGAAAAAAATGTGTCTGTACCATTGTACAGGACTCTAGTAACACCGTATTTTGAATGTACAGTTTTAGGTGTAGCAATCATGAAAATTCAATCCCATACATTCATTAGTAGGAAATGTGAGTCTGTTCTCACATGAGGATCTAGAAGCTACTGGCTTCATTATCTGCTTAAAATCAGATGTAATCACATCTGATCACTACTGATGTTTACTCCTCTGATATATTTACAGACCAGAGTTGTTCATCTAAGGAGTATGTTGGCAAAAGAACCAATAGAAGTGAACTGGCCATGGGTAAACTTTGCCTGGGAAAGGGGGTTCTCTGCTGTCAGAAGGCAGAAGGTTTGGATCAACTTTTTATTTGGAAAAGAAAGAACAAAATGCTAACAGCACTAGAGAGAGAACTCTGTGAGCTTTCTGAATACACCATTATATATTGCGAGCACCAGTGTGCTCGCAGTAACAGATGACTGAATTGAATGATAGGTCCCTGCTGGTCCTGTGTTCCTGGAGTTTTTCTGTCATCTTCCTTGTTCCTGGTTTCCTTGATTTATTTCCTTCTTGCCTTTTTTTCACTCTTTCTTATAAGAAGATAAGGACTTTAGAGGAGAAACAAAGAAATGCTCATAAATGATATATGGTTTGTCAGACCCCAGGGATCTGACTAAGCAGACTTCTGACTAAGCAGCATTCCGTGGGAAGCCATGGCATTGCAAATAGCTAGACGCTGTATTTGATCAGTGGAAGGTACTTTCGGTGCCCCATTTTTCTGTCACTTGTAAGGGCACAGAGTGTGGAAGACATGTCTCTATCTAGATTTAGTCAGCTGTATTCATTATAGGCAGTGAAGGCGCTCACTTGAACCAGTTGACCAGGAGAGATACAACCATCAAGTTGCCACTTAACATTTATGCTCTAGACACCTATCAAATAGAAATTGCACTGATATCAATAATCCTCAAACAGCCCCACAAACTGCAAATCCTGAAGTATCTTATTTATGTGTATGTGCCAGAGTTGTCATACTTGCTTCAAACCATGAAATTCATAAATCAGGATTTGAAAAGGCATACATTATAGTTGGTTTCAGATAATAATATTATGACTTAGAGATGAAAGGGAACAGGTTGGCCAAGCATCAATCCAATTCCAAACTGGTGTCTGTTTTTCTAAAAAATAAATAAAAAAATTGAACACACTTATCCTTTTTCATCCAATTTCACATTTTTAAAGAAGATTTGAAAGCAATCATCTTTACAATTCTACATGTGGAAGGTAGTTCTGCTCAAACCCTTCATGTCAATTAATTACAACTCTGTAAAGTGAAAATCAACTCCAGATTCATGGGCATTCAAATTTAAAAGTCTACAGTGTAGATGCCTAATGTGAGTGTTTCAGGTCTCAATTGAGGTTAAGGAGACAATGACTGACTGAGATGTCGCTGCAGATGCATAAATGTTTACTGTCCTTTGAACCTGTCCTAAGGTGTTCAAAATATCTTCATGGTGCTGGCAGATCTGATGAGAATTAATGGGTACTGGAAGAGGAGCTGGATGGAGGCTACTCTGGTTACCTTTTGTGCAGCTGAATCCACCACTGCTCGGTACGGTCAATGGTATAGGGTCAATGGTATCTACAAGATTCCTTGTTGCATGCCAGAGACATCATGCTGAGCAATGCCTTCCACTTCCATGGATTCAGACACCACTGAGGATACAAGAACCTTGCCTCTTTTCAATCCGTTGTGCTTCCCCACCACACTGAAACACTAACCCTGCGCTGCACAGCAGTTCACAGCTAACATGACAGGTCCCCACTTGTAATCTTTTTCCCTACTACACCACTTGCTCCCTTTTTATTGAAAATACCCCCTTCTGTTTCTTTATTCAGACACAGAACCATGGAGACATCCTCAATTTTCCCTCTCTGCCTCCTACTATACCTGCACTGTCTCCTTGTTTGACTGTTTTTCATTTTAGTAACGCACCTAGGATTGTTCCGAGTGGCCAAGGAATATTCAGTTTTTAAATCCCTCATAATGTCTGCATTGTTCTGTGACACCTACATTATATCAGTTCTCTCTGAGCTCTGCTGCCATTAAAAAGAGGTTCCTTTCCTTGGACAGATAATTTCATGCCTTTCACCAAATCTTTTTGTTTGACCCCAGCTTCTGACAAAACCGAGTGGAAAATTTTCACACTGACCTTACTGAATCTCAGGCTTTTTATCCCCTATCATGTTCCTCTTCATGCCCTTCACCCCAGCAGTATCAGTCTTGCTAGTTCCTTTATTGTTTTCTCCCACACACATCAATGTCTCTCTTTTCAGCTAGAGTTTGTAGTGCCTTTCTATCCCTCTCCTCTGTCAAGTGTGTCCTGAAAGTCCATTCTAGTGAAACACCCACAAGCATTATGCCATGCTGGAAATGTTAACTGTCCTTGTGCTGCATCCTGGGTGTTGATGGACAAGATGAGCTACTTACCATGCGCAAGACTGAGGTGGCCATTAGGAATGAGAGCTCTGATAGGAGGCAGGCTTAATTTGAGGAAATAGAGTAATAGCATGGACAACTCTAATGACTTTTGGTGAAGTGTTCACATTCTGAAATCTGATGCAAGACAGTCTTCTACTGGCACTTGCTGAAAGCCACCTTGGCGCTCAGAGGTCATCCCCTTCTTGGAATGGGTGTGATACTCCGTGTCTTTTCCACCTTGAAGCTATTTCAGTGTTCTGATGGGGTGAAGGAACCGTGGGTTTTGGGCTGTAAATCCCCCCGGCTAGTTTGGGATTTAAGCCCGCACGGATCCTACATGGACGAAGTAAAGGACGAGAAGCGCTCTTTCTGCACGTGGTTCTGATGTCCTGTTTATTAGCTGGAAAGGGACATCTGCTGCGTAGACCATCCAGGTGAAAAAAGAGACCAAATTCCAATCCCAAGGGACATTTATACCCGCGGAATGGGAGGCGGGGATGGAAGGCCGCAGCCAATGGGACACCAGTGAGGAGGGGCGAAGGGAGAGGCTACAAGGGACAGACCACCTAGGGAAAGGGGAACCGCCCATGCAACACAACACCCAGTGCAGCATCCAAATAACTATCTAGTGCATCACAACAATGGGGAAAAGATATGATAATGGTTATTGAAACCATATTGAGAGCCCACTAAGAGCCATTTAAAACTGGACTTGGGATGGAGTCTTTATGGATTTGCAGTGACAGTAATCTCTGAGGGCAATAGGTTAGAGATCAAACAACATGCATGAACGCTACTGAGAAATTTGCTGGTTACATTCTTAATAATTAGTCGCTTTTAACAGCAGTTTCTTAAACTGTAACCTCACCCAAACTGGGATTGCTTTAGTCTCTATAAACTTGCCTGGATGAGGCTAGAAGATATTTTTTTTTAAAGTGTCAGAGTAAAATGATTTATCTAGCACTTAAAACCTCAAATGGGCTGGGCAAGTAATAATTTAGCATTGTAGCTACTACAAATGAATCTTTTGCTTCACCTTTTCTCATTTTTATTATTTATGACAGTGCAACCTTTCACTCTGAGCTCATTAACACTGTGTCATGCAGTGAAATGCCTCCAGATTGCTGACTACCACTTGGAAACATTGGGAGAACAGGTAGTTCCCAGTCCATACTTCCCCAGCTGTGTGCCACACGTGCTGGGACAGGACTCTGGCAGGGCAGGAGAATAGTGAGGTAGTGGAAGCATCCATAAGGCTGCAGTTTGTGTCTGACTCATACACCAGGGCTTTCCAGCACTCTGAAGCATAACTGCTGTTAGTTGCTCCTCTTGAACTTGCAGCATGGAAACCCACATTATTGCACACCAGAAACCACCTTGCTGAACAACACATGAAGAAAGCCAGCCAGGCTAAGAAACCTCATTCTCTTTTCCAGATGTTGCCTCTAGCTGGAGGACACTGAGCCTCATCTATCTCCTGCCAGGCACCCACTGTTGCCCTGCTTGGGCAAGGCTCCTCAGGGACTCATCAGAGTGTGTTTGGGCTCACACACGGCAAGGAGGGAAAGAAAGGGCCTGCCAAACTCCCAGCTCTGAGTGTCTGGGTCCCTTAGATACACAGCATGGGGATACCTTGGAAATAAGGGGCGCGGGAATTTCCTCTTCCATAAGCATCGCTTCACATATCACAAAACTATTCTGCCCTTTCTTAAAAAGAGACTAATTTCCCTCACATCTGATTGCTATTCTAGAACTTCATAACTCAAAATACTTTGACTTTCAGCTGAAACATATCAAGGATAAGCTTATCACTATTAATTATTGTCCTTCAAGTTGCTCTTCTCCTGCCCAGTGCATTCTCATGCCCTTCTGCATGCCATCTCAGCTTTGTTTTGCTGAGCCAAGCATCACAAGCATTTGTAATATCTTCTTTTCAAAGAGGATCTACCTTATCCCAGCCATCTGAGGAGCCCTCCTGTATACTCATTACAGAATGTGGTGCCCCCTTCCCCCTAGACCCTCTGACCACTGTCCAGATGACCAGCAGTCCCACTGCCTGCATGGCAATGATGGCAGCAGCTGCAGCCTCATAGGCTTATTTGTGCCAACTTGGCACTTCTTTCCTTACTCTTTAACTGGTCTGGCACTAGTATTTCCCTTTTCCCTACATTTATTTGCAATACCTTGGCTGATTTTGAGATTTTTCTTGGTGTTGTGGTTTTTTGGGAGTTTTTTTTTGTTTGGTTTGGGTTTTTTTGTTTGTTTGTTTTTTTTTGTTGTTGTTGTCGTTGCTGTTGTTTTGTTTTGTTTTGCTTTTTGTTTTGTGATTTTTAAAAATTTTTGTTTATTTTTTCCATGTTTATTTCTTGGCTGCTTCACGACTGGCAACTCAGAAGCTCTGACCAACAGACAAGTCTTTCTATTTTGCACATTCTTCCAAGTGGGAGTCTCCTGGCTGTCAGCAGATATTCCTGTGAGCAATCCCTGCAGCTCCCTCCATTGCATTTTGTATTGCATTCTTCATCAAAATTCTTAGCCAGGATGCCCATTTTGTTTTGAGGATATCCCATTCATCTCAGTATTAATGATGTCGTCTAATGAGGCCAGCAATTAGCTTCTGATGGTGTTGAGCTTATGTCATCTCTTCAATAATTTATTTCCTTCAAGATTCATTGCGTTTTGCTGGCTGCATGTAGCAGTCCAGATCTGCTCCAGGAAGAAGGGAGGAAGGTGAGGAAGAAGTATATCAGCCTTCCTTGAAGGTCTATCTGCTTCCCAGGGCACGTGTTTCCTCTTCCTCTAGGTCCCAGGGTTCACAGAGATGGAAAGCTCAGTCCTGGATTTAAAGGAAAGCAAAACCAAGTGGCTTGCCAGAACCACTGCTGCATGTGGGACAGGCTTTAGTACATAAAGCTATGAGCAGATGCAGAGAGCCAGGTTCTCTGTGTTAGCAATGAATTATAAGGCAGCATTTAATTCTCTCAATGCTCCTGCTGGATTTTGCAGAGACATAACCTCTGCAGAGCCCCCTGTGAGTAATCTATAGCAGGCTGCAACTCCAAGTACTTTATTAGCAACTGATAACCATCTCTCAGCCAGCCCTTGGACTCAAGCTGGCTTGCAGTAATGAAGTGGGCTGATACAAAACTGCTTGTTTATATGAGTGGAGTGACAGGGAGGGATTGCAGCATCTGAGTTCTCAGCAGCTGTGACATTGCCATCACGCTGGAGTAAAGGGCTTTAATTTTTGTCATGGGATCAGGTGACTGCTCATCACCCATGACCATTTGTAGCCATTATTATCCAAAATGTTGGCTGTGAGAGAGAAGTACAAGAGTTAAATTAGCCAGTGACCTTCTCAGTCAAGTAACATTGACCTTAATGCATGTAAGACACGGAGCGTATTTCCACTATGAGTGATGTTAAATTCAATTATATTTTGAAATCTCTGGCCATCACATTCAAATCTTGGCTTAAACAAGAATCAAAAATTAAATTGGCAGTGCCCATGTCCTGCTTTCACATCACAAGAACTGCTCTGTATGTCATACATGCCAAAGTGTACAACAAGTTTGGGAATGAATGAGGACTACCTTGGGAAAGCACAGCCAGTTTGAACACGTTGGGAAAGCACAGCCAGTTTGGAAAAGTAGTTTTGGTAGGCAAGTCTGCATGTGTGAGCCATTACTAGTTCGTCCTTACCTGGACTTCCTACCCATCCACAGGCAGAAGGTACAGACACCAAAATCTAACAGAGAGTGTGAAATCCTCTTATGGTGGAAGTTGCTGCCGGCAAAAGTGCTGTGTGAGGTGCTAGTGTTACAGGGTTTCTGAGGGTGCCCATGGTATGGAGGTCCCCTGAGTCACCCATCCATCCACCCATGGGTGCCTGAACACACTGCCAGGGCACAGGAGGAGCAGAACTACCCCACACAATGGGGACAAGGTGCAGGTGTGCTGCAGGGAACCCATGCCACCCCAGAGGATGGGGGCTTGGGGGTCCCACCAGGGCCAGTAAAGCTTAGTGGTGCTCATGGTAACCTAACTAATACAGACTATTATTTTCAGAAAGTCAAATTTTATTTGATCTGCCAAAACTAGTTTCAAGGTGCCTGATGTGAATGGCTCCACATAGGACCAATTTTTGGAAGATAGAAGGCTAGCATATCACCAGGGCAATGCTAGATCTCTTCAGCTTCCAGCCAGGCGTGAAACCCCTTACCTGGACATTTGTCTTCGTTTATCTGAAGTATTTAAATATGTTATTGTTCACAGTATCCTCCTCTGTAAACACAGGAAAACCTCCTAATAGCTTGGAAAAAACAGAGGCAATGAAGAGATAACCACCACAGTCATTAACAATGGCTGGTATACAAATAACCATCCTGCTAAACACACAGCTTGGTGTATTCCACTTGCTCCTGAAGAAACAGCAGATTGTGGTCTTATGTGAAATCATTGCAGGGGTTGTTGCACTCTCCTCCCTTTCCACCCTTGCTGGCTGCTGGAGTAAGCAAGAGGGTAATGAAAGAGGCAGTCCCCTGGGAAAAGCAGTTCCCTCCCCCAGCCTTACCTCCAGAGCCTTTCCTGAGCTGTCTCAGAAGTGTAGGCACAAATTAGAGAAACCTTTCCTCAGCAGTAACCAGCTCTGGGGATTGTTTTTAGTATTGCAAAGTCTCTTGCAGGCCCAAATAAATAAAGACAAAACACGCAGAAAATGCAGAGTGCAAGAGTGGGATGTTGGAAGACAGTTGGTACAACATGGAAAAAAACACAATGGGAAAATGTAACATGGCACTCTGGACTGCCATGCTACTTAAGCACAAGACCTTTTCCGTGTCAAATTTAAGGAAACTAGCATTCCCAAAGTTAGCCTGCCTCCCCCTTTTCTCCCTTAAAGAAATTACTTTGCCAGAATCAGGGACAATTTCTGAAATTTTTTTTCAGACCTATTATCACCAAAGCAGTCGTTCCATTTTCCATGAACGAAGGCTGCCAGGTCCAGGTGCTTGTGCTCTTGCCTCCCATCCTGACACAGACACACAAATACTTATTGACATCAAACAGCTTCCAACATGATCATTTTTGAATCCGGTCCAAACTTCCCATTGATATTGACTCAAAACAGTGTGTGCATCACAGCAAGAAAAAGAAAAGAGGGATATTGGTTTATTGACTGAAATAAAAGTTTGGAGAAAGAATTACGATAAAGAAACAGCAAAAGCAGAAAGTGTATCTCCTATGCTTAGGAAGTCATTCAACCTATGAATGACATCTGCAGAAGTCCCTTGAAATACATGTTTTGAATCTATAGGAGCTACAAGAACGTGTATGTTACACAGCTCTACATTGTTGCTATAGTCACTTACACGCCAAGCCATCTTCTCCTTCCTCTCATACTGGAAGGAAGCAGAAGATGACAGGCTCCACATAAGAGCCCTGTCACCTAAGCCCTGCTTTCCATATAGATAAGCTTTTCGTTCCCTGCCCATTCAGTAAGACACAAGGAATCAGGATGCCATTGGGTCTCTGGTTTTGTCCAAGACTGCAAGAGCAACTAGTCTTATTTCTTTTTGATGTTGCACAGAGCCAGGAAGAAAGGAGCTTAATTTGTGAAACACTAAGCAATGTAATTTTGTGTTGGAGCCACCAAAACGCTTCTCGTCAGCTCTACCATGAGGAATTCTCTGCTTTACCATGAGAAGCTATTTTTACGAACCAAGGAGTTGGCACAGTGTTCCCAAAATGCCCACACCTCACTCCCATCATTGTATGTCTGTGGCACTGCCCAAAAGAAAGTGGATGGCTGGTGTAAAACCAAAGAAAACTTGTGTTGCAAGTTGCTGTGTTGTGGCCAGTTGTTCTTATGACACTCAGCTCTTGTATTCTGCTATAGGTGATCTTCGGAAAAGAAGGCAAGAAAAAGCCTCCTTTTGTAAGGTAATGGGCTGATCTATTCCCTTTGTGCTGGGAAGGATCTGACTTTTTTTTTTCCCAGTGGGATTGGTGTAGAATTGACTTTGACAATGAGATCCATCAATACCCAATTTTCTCTATTTCCAATCAAGTAGTAAAATTAAAGACATATAAATAAACTCATAACTCAGCCCGCTGTCTTGCAGATGTTAATTTCCTCAACACTTGTTGTACAGGAAGTTTAAAAATGCTGAAGTTAAACGGGTATTTTTGGCACGACTTAATTCTAATCTTTCAGGTATCATAAAAAGCAGCCAGAAGATATTTATGTCAGACAAACGTGTGCAGCCCTTCCGAGCTGTGCTGGGACGAATGTCGTGCTGCCTCAGTGCAGCCCCAGCAGGGGAGTCGAGTGGGAGCAAATTGCTGGCTGTCACCAGGAGAGCATATCTATTTGACAGCAAAAGATTGCGTGACGTATTTGGGGATTTCTGGATGGTGCTTGCATGGCTGCACCCAATACATATTGCAAACCACTTCAGGAATCCCCTTCTGAAGGCGGTTGACCGGGACAAGAGCCATATTTTCCCAGTTCAGAGCTCAGGAGGCTGTGTGTGAACACGGTGTTCAGTAAAACCTTTAGGACTGTGGCCTCTAAAGGGTTACAACTAAAATGTCTGTAGAAAATCAGCTTTAAAATGTTATACAACAAAACATGTTATTGCTGGTATTTGAGTCAGGCTTGATAATGCATTTCAGGCTAAACTATTTCTTTGATTGTCACAGAAATATACAGAGAGCCAAGTGTTTGCTTTCAATGTGCAGAATATATTTGGTTGCATTTCATTACCAGAGGCTAATTGTCTGAGAAACAGTTTTCACATCCAGCATTCCTGATACGGTAAAAAAAAACCAAAAAAAAACCAAACCAGAGAAAGGCTACTGAGAACCAAGAAGCCTTATGTTGCTGATTATTTAAGAGTGAAAGGATTAGTAGTGAGTGAGTAGTGAGTGTTTAGGCACTTTTTGAAAGAAATGTAGGTTAGTTCTTAGATTGATGTGGGTGCCCAGCGATCCTGCCCATCACTGAAGTTAGAGCACCACGTGTGTGCTGGCTGTTTATAAATACCTCAATAGTCGTTTTCAGTAAAATATGGAAATTCCTTCGTTCTGTAGCTGTTCTCTGTTAGATCATTAAGCATGTCAATACTGCTGAACAATCAAACAGGGGGAAAATGGTTTAATCTGCTTATGCTGGAGTGCTTATTTATTACAATCATTCATCAAGAAGACCTGAAAAAAAGGAGGTTGATTATATCCATTGGTTAAATACCGCATGGTACACAAATGTGGCAAACACAAGAAAAAGATGGGCATCCTGCCTGATAAAGAATTACACTGAAAGTGAAAGGCTGACCTACAGTCAGCACATGTTAATCATTTTTACACCAAAGTGAGTGTAACGTTTCTATAGGGAAATTACTTCAATCTGGTCAGTGCAAGGAGCAGTTTGTATAATCGGATTGCAAATAAGGTTTGATCACATTCCAGCTTAATCTACTCTCTGAGCACCATTTACAGCACTAAATCAAACACTGGGAAGCTGCAGGTGCTGCTTTACAGTCATTACACCCAAGGGGCAGGGACTTGGTAATAAACAGCAAATAAATTGAAGCACTGACTTGCCTGCTACAGGGCATTTCTAATTATCCTCTAGTTTAGCTGGAAATTGTCATGCTCTCATCACAGACTATTTTAACTGCTGCTGAATAAGTGTGACACTTTTAGACTGAATTAACTGAGAATATGAAGAAATGCTTTCCTTTTTTTTTTTTTTTTTAGTGTTGGATTAGAATGTAACTTGGTAAGATTCAAGGAGGACAATCTGTTTTCATGTCCCCATGCTGGAAGTAGAGACATAACTGTAAGGCTCATATATTTTAATTATGGACTGAAGACCCACCGTAATGAACAGCACTTGTCATGAAAGCTCACATGTACAGCAAACAGGCTGATAAGCAGGGCTGCAGCCTCCCCATGCTGTAGTTGAGCCAGGATTGCTGGTGGTGGTGTTTCCCAGAAAAGTTGATCATGAGAGTCTATGGTGGTCAACAAAGAGCACACTGCTGTTGTGATGCATTTATTGAGTTTAACGAGAGGGGAGGAAGATAAGACCCTTAGCATCTTTTAAAATAAAGTTGTTTGGAAATGCACAGATAATTGCAATGATTAAAAGCCACAAATATCTTAGCCATTTGTGATACCTCCAGATCCTCCCACCCAGGTTTCAACCTAGCAACTTGTCAACACAAGTAATATTCAGAGGAATGTTGATACAAAAAGACACCTCTGCTGGGGAGTACAATATCGTAGCAGCAAAGGTATGTAATACGCCTTGATGAGAGGTGATGAGGTGATCATTCTCAGTACTTTTAATAGGATGAGTGATATGCAGGTAGCCTGACAGCTGCAGTTATGAATCTTCTGTACAGCTCAAACCCAAAACTAAATGGCATTTCCTGATAGAAAGATATTAATTGTAACTAGCTAAGACATATTTCTATTCATATTTCTTTCTATTTTACAAAGACATAATTGTGTAAATTTCCAAACTGGATTAAAATCTCAATTTGTGATCATATTTTTTACCCAGATGAGATGCTTTTTATTAATATACTGTGAAATAAGATTCGTAACCTTTATGTAAATTATTGCCACTAATAGCCCTAAAGTACTATTTAACAGGTAGCAGTAATGAACGCAATTGGATCACAGCTCTGCAAATATTCTTTTTCCACTTGCTAATGAACAAAAGACAATAGAGTAATCCTTGGGTTTGCATTTTTTAGGACTTCAAACAATTAATAGCTTAAAGGATTTATTACAGGAGAGATGTGTGACTGCCAGTTTTGCAGCCCTTGGTGGCCCGCCCTCCGAGTGGGACTGTGCAGGGATGGCACTGCAGTGTGCAGGGCAGATCCTGTCATCAGAGCTGCAAATCAGCTCAGCTCGCTGACCTCCACTGCCAGGCTCCAAGGAGCCAATAAGGGCTGCACATTCACACTATTTATTCCAGCAGGGAGTAAATGGATCTTTTCTGCTGGATAAACTCAGTTGCAGATGGGAATAACGGTGGAGCAGAGGCTGCCCTAGTGCCCACTGAAATGCTGTTGAAGTTTCTAAACCAAACAGAGGAGTGGGGCTTCACTTCCCTGGAAGTGTCTGCTTTGAGCTATTGTGTGAAGAATAGAAGAGAATAGAATGGAGCCCAGAAGATTAAAAAAAAAAAAAGGAAGTTAAAGGCCAGAAAGACTGACATGTTTGTTGCATCCAGTTCTTTTCCACCCGCCAATTAGGTTTTAAAACTGCATATTTATTTGTAGGTGTTATCAAAGGGGCACAAGGTATTATCCTGTCCTTAATATTTGGAGGGCTTTCCCCCCCACAAATAGCTACCCTTAGCTCCAGTGGCCATGACTAGGACCACTCAACATTAGCTGGCAACTTTTTTTTTCTTATGGAAATGCAATGAATGTTCCTTTGTTACATGTTGATTTGGTCTGGTATCTGCATTTAAAGTGCCTCCATGTTGTAGATGAGCTATGCTTTTCACATTATGTTCTTTCTTTTGGTTTTCAGGCAAATTAATTAACATGATACAGAAAAGGGAGAATACAAATGCTGAAGCCCTCACTTTAAGCCCTCATACTCTTTTGTTCTCCATTATTGCACCAAATTATTTAATTGGGTCTCTCTGATTGTGCACAGACACAGAAAAGAACACAGTCTATTGTGAGAAGCCCTACAACCATAATGCAGTATCAAATTCAATTCCCATCAAAAGTGCTTGCTGCTAAAAGCCTGTACTGTGGCTGCAGATTAATGAAGATCTGCATTGAGCAAAGTGGTGGTCGTAGAGACATTATTTTTCTCCAATAGAAGGCCTATTCTTGAAGAACAATAAAAGCATAGAAAAGCGTTAGTCTGCTTATGGATGGAAATAAATCAAAATGAATAAGAGGGTTGATGGAAATAGTCTGAAAGCAGTAGAGTGGAATTCTGAAAATACTGTTTTTGTTTTGTAAGGATTTTTTTTCCCATAGTCTCTCAAAAATGCTGCTTGATGGAGGCTCAAAAGCCTTGGAGTGAAGGACAAATCCGAAAAATCAGAAACTAATTGCAGAAAATCAGCATTCTACAAATGCATTTTTTTCTGTGCAGAGATGCTGCACAGAATTCAGAGTCAAGAAGAAAATGTAAAGAAAAAGGAAAATGAGTCATTAACTAAACACAAGTTTGATCCAAAGAACAACTAACAGCCCTAAAATAGCATCCAGTCACCTTCAGATGAACTTTTCCTCTGTTTGCCTTTCTCTTGCCATGACTTTGTACATAGTTATCCTTTCTTCTCCTTCTCCTTTCAGTGTCAAGATCAACTTTGTGCCTATTTGTGTCAATGATTAGGGCCAAATCCCAAAGTACTTATCAGCAATGAGAACACTGCCACTGACTGCAGCTGGACAAGAATGTGATGGTAATACAAAGACATTTCTTTTTAGAGCCATGTGTTTTCTCTGTTTATACTTGCAGGTGGCATCACCCTGGCACTGCTCAGGGCTGGATGTGTTTGAACACCAAGCTGAGGACTAGGATAGAGCCAACAGGCCACGCTGTGGTCAGTGACAGACTGTCAGTCACTGTCAGGCTGTGCAGAGAGGAGGGAATCCATGCTCACATCACCTAAGGCCACCCCCTAGATGGACACAGCCAGGACAGAATGCGGAACAGGTTGAACCTCCACTCTGGAAGTGTCTCCTCCTACCCTTTGATTATGTTAAAATGCCACCATATTTGGAATATTGAACTGGGTGAATTGTTGGGTGGCCTAAAATGAGGCCAGGTGGTTCTGAAAGAGATGTATCCATTTAAATGTTTAATGTTTAGTCCTTCCTTGCACTCCCAGCATCTCAGATGGGTATACAATCATAAGTGATGCAAAGACTGAGTGCCCAATTTACGTGATTATCCTCAGGAAGTGATTCCAACTCCTCGCTGAGGATGCACATTTAGAAATAAGAAATGCAGTTAGTCCAAAACAATAGATGCTTTATTATCAGAGCGCAAGGCTACTTTTTAAGTCTTTAAGATCTTTCAGTTCTAAGTCTCCCAGACCTGAGACATGAAACTCTTTATTGAGAAGAACAATTCAACACAGAATCATTGAAGAATCTTTGAGTCACTGCTGAGAAAGCCAGGGCAGTAACAAAACTTCTTTCCAGAGGTGGTGCAGCTTGTGGATGATTCTGTGCATTATCATGATTCAGAGGTCTACAGAGGCTTATCATATTGAATGACACTGGCCTGCTATTTAACTCAATAATTTATACAGGATAAAATGGAGTTCATCATTGCCAGCAAGCAAGAGGGGACGCAGGTTCTTCTTAATCGCTATTCAGAAGTATGTTCTGAACCCACATGATAGACTTAGAGTTTCAGCATTCACCCAGGATTTACACTGATGCTTGCTATGACTGTACAGACAGTGGAAACAAAGTGGACATGCCTTCTTGATTTATTTTACCCTGGATGAAGTCACACAGAGCAGCTTTGAATCATACTTTACAATAAATTTACATTAGACTGAGCTCTAGTCTTTCTCATTACTAGCTCTCAGTCTGAGATCTATGCTGAAGATCTCTCAGAACATCTCCAAGGACCTGGGTTCCTCTGGTGGTGCATAAAATACAGGTAAACTTAAACGATGGCTCCTGTTTTGAAAGGTCTCAGTCCAAGCAGCCTAAACTCTCTCATAAAACTGCCCCTGAGCATCCAGACCTGGCTGCTCTGATTTCTGGGGTTCTGTGAAGAGGAATGTGGCCTGAAGGCACTGTAGATGTTGAGTGTGTCCAAAGACAGGAGTACAGAAGTGGATGTCAGATGCTGGGAATACATGTGGGATCAGTCCAGATAGAGCAGCTGTAGCACAAGCACAGACCTGTACAGGATGCAAATTGTAATTCATGGCTTAAAATGGCACATCTCATTTACAGGGGCCTCATTCTGTTGTGTGCAGTCTTTGCACAGCTTGAAGAACTCCCAAGTATTTATGTTGAATAAACAGACCTGAAAATATAAAAGGGTTTGAAATACTACACACATTTTCTTCAATGAAGGATTAAGTGCCTGTGAAATACACTGGATATCCCACAGTTCTGCACAGGCTGGAGGAGATTGCACAGGCCTAGAGACCCACACATTTTGGGAGACACCGCTGAAGTCAGCTGGGACACTTTGTGGTGCCCAAAGTGACTCCACTGCTGCTACACCCCTGAGTGCCAGCTCCTCTTCAGCGCTGTATCATGGGCCTGTCCTGTGTCACCCAAAGGGAGACTTCCTGGGAGGTTAGACCAGTTAAAATTGCACATTTTGCAGCACAAACAATGTAAGTATTTGTTTTATTGTTTCTTTCTTAATTAGGTCCCTCTTACTACATTTTTCTTTTTGCGGCTGATGATACCCATCTAGATGAAATCTATGTTTCGAGTAGCACCGATGCTCACCATCCTCTCCATCACCACCCTCTCCTCACCATCCTCTCCACACACAGCTGTGGTGAGTCTTACACTGAGCTCCATGAGGCCATCCCTGCTGTTGGGAGGGACATGTGCTGCACAGGTAGCGCTGCTCCTGGGATTCACCAGCATGTGCCTCATGGACTCAGCAGAGCAAACCTGCTGGGGGCTGAGATGGTCTCAGGTGCTCAGACACTGTTTTATTCTACCAGCTCCAGAGGAAGGAATAGTGTTTTCCTGCACCCAAGAGCTGCCTGGAAATGATCTTGAACAAGCTGAAACTGGAAAAGAAAGAGAGGAGCCACTCACTGTGTTAATTTCTTAAGATCTGGGTGCAGATTGCAAAAATCTTAGTTTTAGTTTGATACTTCTTCTCATTTTTTAGATCAGCTGTAAGGCAAAAAACATCACTGTCAGCTAAAAAACAACTTGAATAGTTGTAGGTCCCAGCTTATTAAACTGTCTGGCGTTTTTTTTGCTTTTTAATTTTACAGATGGCAAAACACTAGAAAGGAGACCATGAACAGCCACCCAGCCTGTGCCAGCAGAAAGAGAAGGAGATGTGGAAGGCTGGGTGGTGCGAGGACAAGACTCCGTGGCCCTGCTGTGGGCTGAGTCCCTGGTCTGAGCCCTGCTTCCTCTGGTAATTACTAAGCACCTGCACGTTGGTCTGTCTTGTGTGAGCAGCCACAAGGGCTGACTATCGCTCCTCATGGCTGCGCTTCTGTTCACATTAAGTCACATGGAATTTATAATTCCCACAAGCCATGTCAAACAAATTAATTATTTTGGTCAGCACTGTACATTTGGTAACTGATTCTGTGTATGACATTTAAATACTTCTGCTGAACCCTAATCCAAGACTGATATTAGAGAAATGGCAAGTTCTTCACTCACCTTGTTTGACTAGACAAGAGAGCAAACTAAACAAAATCAGAGAATATATTGAGCTCATATTGAGCTCCCTTATCATCTTATTAAAATAACATTTGCTAGGAACAGTGGTGTAAAACAACACTCATGGATTTATGCACTGCTTTGTTCTAGCAAAACAAGGTATGAATGTAATCCACCCCTTACTGGGAGAAAACCTCTAGCCCTTGCTGCAGCCTACATAATGTTTTCACACTGACTACTTGAACATTGCATTTCTGCTCTCAGATTATCTAGGCCTGAATATTTCAGTAGGTCTTTTAAGCTGTGGCATTTGAGGGTTGGCAACTAAACTTTCTCATTGGGCAATTCCTTTCCCAAGCAGAACTTCCCTCAATAAATACTGCAAGCATCTTGTGCCTGCACTGTCTTTGAAACGTCTGTCTGTTTGGCAACAAAGGCACTTAAGACATAGTGAGCTTTGCACTGTGTTATAACTTTCATATTACCCTTTGCACAGCCATTTTACTTCAGCTGCATGCTGTGTATCATTCATTGCAAGTTTACTTCATTCTCTGAATTCATAGCTGATGCTCTCTGGACCATAAAATTTCAGCTGCAAAACCAGAACATCTCATTATTTCTGAAATATCGAGCTTGTATCTTCTTGATAAATAATTCCTACTAGTATAATGTATCAGACTAAAACATATTTTCTGAGGCCAGTGAGGTTAAAGCGGCAATCTCACCTTTTTTAATTTTTTTGCCCTGAAGACAGTGATTTCCATATATAGAGTGACCCCGGTTTGTGTTGAACATGGGGAATGAGGATGAAGCATGAAACGACACATATTGCTGTCAGAGATTTGAAATGAGGCCTGCTAACCTGTAGGCAGCCTTACAGGACTAATCAGTCCCTCACATTACCAATATATTCAGATTTGCTGCATGCAGCAGCCAGCAACGGCCAGGGAAGTTTTCTTTTTTTATCACTGCCATTGACAAACATTACATTTTAATGCAATTCTCCCCTTCCATCTACTGTCAAAAAAAAACCCAACAAACTGCACACCAAATCCTTTGACACCATATCTCTGAGACATTGGTCTCATCTGGTTTCCTTGATGCTTGAAGAGTGGGTGCGACTGTGTTGATTTGCTTTTGCATATACATTAGTCAGCAGTGCTTAAGCAGCTGATAACATTTTTTTACTCTTGTAGCTGACAACACAAACTCTTTTGAATTCATCTTTCTTCTTAAACTTTGCCTCTGAAGTTTACAGTAGCCCAAGACACCTGAGCTGAGTTTGTTTGGAGATGTTGGAAAATGCATTAGCAGAAATGAAAGCCAAAGCCTGTCTTTTGCTCACAAGATTTTTCTTTCATTATAGTATTCTAAGCATTGGCAAAAGCATCACCAAAAGAGCCACTTGAATCCATAAACTGACTTTTCCATTCAGAGCACATACCTGGGGAAGACTGTTTTCTCCCTTTTGTAAGATAGAAATTTCAATGCTGGTAAAATGTAATATATACTCTCTCAGATCTCTGTTGTACTAAGTGCTTCTTCATCTACAGGCAATAGTATTTCTTGTGTTCTTGATATATGTGATGACTCTCCATTTCAAGGTTTCATAGAGGGAAATAAAACAGAAAAGGACAGGAAAAAACCCACTAAAAGACCTAGTGAGTAGCAGCAACCCAGTATGAAAATGTCTTTAAGTGAGGATTACATTACCAGGTTTTCAGGTGGAATAAGGCATAGCAGGAAGAGCTGGGTCAAGGGCACAGGCCATACCCCCTCTATTGCCAGTCCAAGCAGAAGTCACCTGGCATGCAAATCCCTCTCCTTGGATGCTTCTGCACCTTCTTCAGGATTTGTGGTGTGCCTGGAATCCTTGAGTATTGCTCACTAATACAGTTTTGGAGCTAATGGCAGCACAGTGAAACATGCAGCAAGGAGGAAGAGCAGGTACCAGTGCTGAGGCCCAGCACATCAGCTGCATGCTTAGGATCTCCAGCATTAGTCCTCCTGTCTTCCCTTGCATCCTGAAGACATGGGTTTTGCTCCTGTTCAGCCACCAGTTCTCTTCCCAAAGAAATAAAGCAATGGTGCTCTCTACCCCTATGTCCCAGCAGGTTTTCTAGTCACTTTTTCCCTGTTTGGATTCTTTGTAGGAAAGGAAGAGTGGAGCTTACATCGCAGCTCACTTTGTTTGGTTAGAGGATCAGAGTTGTAAAATAAAATTGACAGCAAGAAGAAAAATTCATGTCTTTAGTATATCTGGAGGATGTTTTGCTCCTCTCAGCCTCAGAGGGTGCTCCTGCAGGGTGACTTAGGCCACCCTCTGTATCCACTCTGGGCTGCACATTTCTTTACTTTTCTTGTACCAATACTCATGCAAACCTCTAACAAGCCAGCTCCAAGCATGAAACTAGCAAAAAAGTTAACTTGGGATTAAAAAAATATAATGACTGAAGGCTTAAAAGTTTTGCAGATTCTGATCCTAAATATGCTGAGCAGTTCTTCAAGATAATGGGCACCCCACGAATTTAGACCCAACCTTATCTCATTCTGGAAGAAAGGGAGATGAGAAGGAGATATGCTAGCTTGGAACAGTGATTCCCCTGCTCAGTGAGTCCTTAGTGGATTCTTCAGCATGATGCAGGTGTGCTCAAGCCAGGTCCAGGATGGCAGCTCTGGAAATGACAGCACTATGGTGACACCGGCACAGTGCCCCAGCCTTGGGTGGCGGGGAGGTCACATCTGTAACTGCAAACTGCACCAGCTGCCAGCCATGGCTAGGCCAGGGCACCGGTCTCCCTGAAGTGCCATGTAGCCGCCAGCCCTGTGGGGACCTGCTGGGCTTGCTGGACACTTTGGACAGCACCGCTCATCTCTGTGGGCAGCTGTACTGAGCAATCGACCTCCAGCAGGATTAGCGGCCACCCAGAGCCAGTCACCGTGTGGATGCTCCATCGGATCTGCCTCCAGCTCACTGCATGGACATGGAGAACAAACCCCAGCTTGTCACTCTGTGCCATTTCCCAGCGCTTCACTCCCACTCACAAGGATTTACCTGGAGGCTCGATTTACCATGAAACTCGAAAGCAGCTCTGGGGAAATGTCTGCTCTTCACAGAACAGAAGAAGGGAAATTTCCCACCGAGGTTTTACATAAGTGTTATTTTTCCCCTTGTGTAATGTATGCAGTTGAACTCGGGGTCTTTTTCCGCTTGAAATAAAAGAGCTTCAAAGGCAGTTTAAATAAATAAGTAAGTTTGATGAAGTGATAGAATATTTCTGCGGGAGAGATCATTGGCAAATTCATTCTAGAATTTTTTTTTACAAACCATGGCATCTTGTTTTTAAAAAGATGATTGAAGTCTTTGAATTTGCCCCTTGGACCCATTTAAATCTGGTTTCTAATCCCTTAGTCTCTGTAATCATATGAAACCTCTATTTTGGTATTATCATTTGAGTCCTAAGTATCTGCCAAGTGCATACTGTATCATCAAATATTTGTCATACAGTTGTGATTAAGATGTAGAGCCCTCAAAAGAGGTTGATAACAGTTTAAGCAACTTTGGAGTAAATGAGGGGATTTAAAGGATTAGAAAAGAGATAACAGATGTTAAATGTGTACAGATTTTTCTGAAAGTTTTATTAATTTTTAAATACATGCCACAAATAATGAAATACAGAAGGTTTTTCCTGCATGTTATAGTCACAATTTCCACTCTCCTACAAGTTAAAACAATTAAAAATCAGGTATCCCTGTCACCATTCATCAGGGTATTTTACCTCCAACTCCCATCATTCAAACACTTGATGAACATGACTGCTGTTCAGTGAGACAGAAAAGAAGCCCACATGCTCCTGGACCTCACAAACCAGTGAGGCTAGTGAGCTAGTGAGCCAAAAATGGCATTTGTGCTCCTTCTCCTTTAAATAAAGGCTCCAGGCACTGACTCCCCCCAGCTGTGTTGGCTCTTTGCTGCAGTGGATGTCACAGAGGCCCTTCCCTGGAGCCAGAGGCAAGGAAAGAAGGAGGGTAAATGGGGAGAAATGGCCAGATCTCACTGGGGTGGCACAAGGCGAAGACTTGGACATGTTGCTGTACCTGGGGACAGGAGGATTTTCCTGGGGACTGAGGAAGCCATTAAAAAACTAGATGGGGTTTCATTCTGTGCCCTTGGTATGGGTTATTCTTTTGTCAAATTAGTGGTGGGATGATCTCCAAAAAAGTATTCAAGGCTGGGCCCTTGATTTGTGTCAGAGGTCTAAAAAGTTTGTACAAAAGCTTCCTTCCACAGGTTTCATTTAATCCTTGGGGAAAAAAGGATTTTCAAACACCAAGAGAGCTTCTCTCAGCCAAGCAGGTAAGTCAGCTCTCCTAGTTCAGGCACTCACAGGTTAACAGTCATTATTACATTTTATGACAGCAGACAAACTCTGACAGATCTTACTGCAGGAAGACTGGGTGAATAGTTCTTATCCTAACATGCCTTGAGTTTTTACGGGGAAACAGAAATAACTGTGTGCAAAGGGTATCTCATTGTAAATGATGACTAAGTTTGCACAGACAAGATGATTTTTCTTGGATGAGCAGGACGAGGATCTCAGTGGAGTTGTTGCACTGTTGAGCATGATCCAAGACGAGAACTGAGCAGTTTTGAACTTGGAAATAAAGTTCTTTCCTGGCAGCAGATGGAAAAGTGTAAGACCACACCCGAAGTGGTGTGTTTATACCAGGTGCTGCTTTACAAGATGGGCATTGGAGTAGTAGAAAGAGCAATGGAGGTGCTCAGGTGTTTCAGCCGAAAGGGAGTTTAAAAAAACAGATTCTTCATTTGTTGCAAAAGAGGAGGCAGAAAAAAAGGAACATGAAATGCCTGAGACGCTGAGGAGTGGCGAGAAGCTGTATGCCAAGGATGTAAGAATGGAACAAAAAGCTGGAGGAAGAGAAGACAAGGTTTTCACAATGTTTCTGCACACTATCTCCCTGTAGAGGGTAATTAGTATGAGGAGCACAATAACCCACAATCGTCAGGCAGCCCTGGATGTGTTTACAACACAATGGATTGCTGCATTGGCAGGAGAAGCTGCAAAGTCTCTTGGAAACCCCCTTGTTAAAATTCTCCCACCAAACAGAGGGCTATATGACAGAGATAAAATAAAAAGAGCCAAGATATAAAATGCATTTCAATTAGCAAGGGACTTAAGAGACAACCAAAAGAAGTTCTTCAACAAAACAGAAATAAAAGGGAGAATAAAGGGAAGTATAACACTCATTAGTAAAAGGCAAAAGAGAGCAAATAAGCAATGAGAGAGATCAGACTCAAGTGTCCAAGATCTCATTTACTGTGGCTTTCCCTCCTTTCCCTCTTCAAATAAAAAGAGGTAAATTGCAGCCAATTATTTATAAAAATCAATTTTTACGAAGAAACAGGAACTCCACCCAGGAGAACAAGACCAGTTTGCATTGCAAAATAATTCTTTTGGGTAAACAGTCAAGCTAAAGGGGACACAGTTCATGCTACAACACAGAAGGAATGATTTGCAGTCTCCCACAAGGCAATACTGAGCTATGAAAAGGCCAAGCCCTGGTAGTTGGATGCTGTGGTGACACTGAGTGGAGATTTTGGACTCCTAAGTCTCTCAGCTGTGGTCTCAGCACAGGACAGGCAGTTAGGCATTGAAGAGATGAAGTGCTGTATCACCTTAGCTCACTACCTCTATTTTTAGTGCAAAATAAATTTTATAGGTTTATGGGATGGTCATACAAACAAGTTACTGGGGGAGGAGAAGGTGTGCACTTGGTGTAACTCAGCTGCCCTGCAGTAACAGCCATTGCACCAGTTCTGATCATGGGATACGTGAGGGAGAGTTTCCTCCTCAGTAAGTAAATAAAGGGTAACAGGCAGCCTGGGGAGAGAGAATTCATGGTGGGGAGAGGAGCAATTAAACACAGCAGTAATTAGTTCCCATATCCATATCCTGTGCATGAGGACACAAGAATATTTCTGAAGGACATATACTTCCCATTTGTGTTTGAAAGGCTGTACTTTAGGACACGATCTGTCAAAATAACCATGTGGCTTAACCGGGCTCCCAAGGATCATCTTTACAAGTGTGCATTCAACTGGTAACTTGTGAGTTACTTCACTGGGGGCATCACAGCACACGTGTTTCTGGCAGAAGGGGATAGAAAGTGTGAGACTACACATGAAATATTTTGGAGACCCTTGAGTAAAATACCAGAACCAATATGAAAAAGAGAAAAATAAGCACTGAGAACAATTTCCACATCAAGTGCCTTGGAAGTCACGTCAAGACCAATAGACTTTGGATTGCATCCTAAGGAAGATGTGTACAGTAGGAGAACTTTTGCTCTGTATGTTTTAAGCATATTAACCTTATTAAACTCATATTTAAACAGCTCTTTCAGACTCTGCAACATTTTTTCCCCAGATCACTGTGATATTATTTCTGAAACTTAAGTAGAAATCTTCTACTTTTGTTATGATGCATCTTTGTCAACCTGCTGTCAAAATCAGCCTCAAAGAGCTTTCCCCAGTGTTAAATAATGGAGCCATTAAGGTCTTTCGGAGCGCATCCGCAGGAGCAGGGCTTTTTTCCTGCATCACTTCCAGTCAGAAGCAGGTGGCTAGAGATGGCAGCGTCTTCTACAAGAGGAGGCAAACAGTGCACAGTAGGGGCTGGAAAGCAGAAGAGTGATGCTACTACCCTGGATGTCAGGGTTCGGGTAAATGAGCATACAGGAGCTCAGGCTGAGCTGAGTGCTGAGGCTCCTGTGGAACAGCTGCTGGAGATCTGGTCAAAGGGACTGGGGGACCTCAGGGCGAGCACCTCTGCCAGTGTAAGCACCTAGCTTGTGGGCAGACACCCCAATCTAAACACCTTTCTGAGGAGAAAAACCCCATTCCTGCAGCTGTGGTGACCTGTGCCTCATCGCGGGTCATTCTCATGCCAGCACAGCCCCTTCCTGCCTCTCTCACAGTGCATATTTTCCTCTTCTCACCTTTTTAGTGTCACTGGGAGCCTTTCTATGGATTTCAGTGGATGAGGAGACAGGACTTGAAAGAGCAAATCTACCGTCAAAGCCCCCACTCTAGCTAGCGTGGAACAATTTGGAAGGGTGCCATTTTCTAGAGCAATACCCCCAAGGTGAGCTGTGCTCCACAGGCTCTCTACAGCTCCAACCAAATATTGTCATGCTTCCCTAATATTACACCCTGTACTGATTAGATTGGTTGATTACTGCTCTTTTATTTAGTTATCCCTTTGTAAAGCAAAGATGCCCCTATATTTAGCTGGAGGTGGCAACAACAACGTTTTGCATAATGTAGAGGGAAAAAAAACTTGCACTAGCCCTTGATGATCTGCCTGGGTAGCTTGTTGTATTGGATTTTGTGATATTGAGATGCTTTGGCAACTGTTGGCCTGTCAGATTGAGAGGTCACTCACCAGCCTCCATCAGAGATTTAAAGGCACTGCAACGAAACTCCTTGTGTCAATTTGACTCAATTTGCAAACTAATGAGTTAAGCCCTCCCAATGTGTTTAGGGTCAGCTCAGATCTATTTGGGAAATGTTTGACTATTAGCATTTAAAGCTTCAGATGTGCCATTTCCCCCTTCTGCTCCCCAGCCCTCCCCAAGTTGCTCCCTCCTTTAATTTCCCTGCAGGTTTTAGAAAGGATGCATTAAATTAAAATCACTAGCTGTTTTGTGAGCAGTCTTTTGTGACCAGTAATGAATGTAATGAGTGAAAAAGGAGAGGGAAAACAGGATGATTAAATGATGCTGGGCTGTTTTTCACCCAGCAGTTTGCAATGTGACACAAATGGACAATTGGGGCTTTTCTTTTCCCATTAATTTGTATCTCTGTTTGCACTTGTCACATAAAAAACAGACTATTTACTAAAACATGAGGTAGGTAACAGATGCCACCTTTTTGGAGCTGAACCTGATTGACCCTCTGCCTGATAGTACAGTTGTGCAATGTTATTTTGGATTTTCTCGGTGTTGGACACAGCCCCAAGTACTTTGAAGGCTAGGTTTTACTATCATGTGCCTTTAGAAGGATTGGTACTTTGCCTTGTGTGGTTATTGTGTTCTTTAAAAACACAGCAGTTATCTTGAAACATTTTTCCAATCAGAATTGAGAAGCAGTCAGGAGTCAAATTTTTTTCTAACTACAGGCAGAAAGAAAACCATTCCTTCCTAAAACAAGTGTTGGGGTTTTTCCACCATCTGTAATGATCAAAAGCTTTAGTAATTAATCAGTTTTCTGAGCCAGCATGTGCTCTGTGTGTGTGCGTGTGCGTGTTGATTAAACCAAGCATCTGGATCTGAAATCTTTAGATATCCATGTTCATTAAACTGTTTCGGGACTATCCTGAAAAACATTTGCTGCCTGCTACAAATATACCAGATTCCTTCTTACTGTTTGCTCATTCCTAAGATTCCCACAAAACAGCCCCCAGCATGGGAACATCCCTGATTTAGTACCCTAACTAAAGCAGAGCCCGTGCAGCTCTATGCACTCAATTTAAAAGTGAGGCTGTTTAATCTTGGTAGGATTCACACCAAGGTTTTAGCCAGGAGTGGATCTAGAGTTTTTGGAAAGCACCCTTTGAGACAGCCCAGACCAAGCTCTGGGAAATGAACATGTAGCTAAATGATATTGTATAAAGCTGAGTATGGGAGCAAGGACACTCTCCATCTGATGTTTCACTAAATGTGTGTTTAAAATGGGTGCACTTGTCACTCCCACAGGCCTCACAGGAGGCTGAATCAAGGTCCGGCTGAAGCAATTCATGGTTAAAGTCAAAGTTCATCCAGAGTGCTTTTGCCATAATTGTCCCAGGGACAGGGAAGAGTAGCATTTCATTCAGAATTAGCAGAAATGAGCTGAAGCTGGCCAGGGTGTAATATATTTTAAAAACGAACTTGAATTCACAAAGAAATCAGGTATTTTTAACATGATTTTTTTCACAGTTGATGAGCTGTGTGAAATTATAGGTCCTGTGGCTCTGACAGGGCTCCAAGGAAAAGCATCATTGCCAGAGACAAGTGACACATGCAGTCAGCCACAATGCTTCAGCAACAGGCAGCCTTATCCTACTATTAAGTAAACACTTTATCCAATTTCCATTTCAATTTTATCGTTGCTGCCGACACAAGTCATTAAAATGCACAAGCTAGCTTTGCAATTATTCATTCAAATAACACTTTAAATTGTAAGGGGTATTCTTGCTCCTGAACTTGCAGAGCTGCCATCCACACCTCACTGAAACACTCCTGGAAAAATGCACCGATGGGAAAGTGGCCTTTCCATCCCGATTCGCCTTCGCTTAAAGATCTGCTTCTGTTCACAGGAGGAAAATGAACTCTCATGCAAATAAGGCAACAACGGTAAATACTTTTTGTTTTGTTTTTATTGAATGGGAAAACAAACTTTAATTTGAATACTAAACCATCCAGAATATCTAGCTGAAAACATGTTTTTATTATTTACATTCCTAGGTTTGGCTTGTTATGCTTCTGGCATATCTATTCATATCTCTTGCAATATTTTTTCATTTCATATATTAATATTTAATATTCTTTATACATTGTTCAACCTTAATGGTTGTCTAATTTCTGTTTTTCATCCACAGAGAAGCTATTAATTTATGAGCATATAGGGCAGTAAGTAATAATTTGCATGAATGCCTTGAGCAGATATGCTTCCATAGGCCTCCCATAGCATAGACTTTGGAAAGGGTGATACCATCTATTGGCCAAGCTTCAATGAACACTCTTTACAAGAAGAAGGAGAAAAAAAAGTTTTTTAATCCATAAAGAAGTCTACTAAGTGAAAAATCAAGAGAGATGACAGGAGCTGGATTGTTCCTAGGGTTTATTTGGCTTTTTTTCCCTTTTATTAATGTGTTAAATATATTCCTGTGGTTTAGAAAGCATCACAGAAACTAAAGTTTTCTGTACATCTTCAGGATTTACAATGAGCATTTAAAAAAAGATTCTCAAAGACTGGCTGGCCTGCAGGGATGTCCCCACTCCTGGTCTTCCCAGCCGCAGTCTGGGCCTTTCTTTCCAGAGGGTCAGTGATAATTTACACCCTGTGGTAAGACTAACTTCTGAGTCCTTCCACAGACAGATGTCAATGTAAAGCACTAATAATGTTTACAATATATTACTGTCCTCAAAAGACGCAAATGAAGCAAATAATGGAATTTATTTTGCATTCTGCTGAGTATGGGGTGGAGAAAAACATTGTTTGTTGGTTAAGTGCATGTCTACTGTCTTCACATACAGCTCATTAGAGCATGTGAAACTGCTTGTTCTGAGTAAATTCATGAATACAAAACATTTCTGATGGAAGACCTTTGTACTGGACAGCAGACTTGAGGAATTTGCAAATTTTTTGCAGGCACACAACTTTGACAGACTTTTCCATGTGAACGGGTTGAAACTTCTTGTTTACACCACCAAGCCCTCATTTAATTTTTTCTGTGAATCCCTGTATTAAAATTTATAGAATAGAACATTAAAATATATTAGAATAAATAGTTCAATTGTGGTTATGTTTTTTTTAAGTTGTTCAGAGTTTTTTGGTTGATTGGGGTTTTTTTTTATTTGACACACGTATAATACTAGCTCTCTGACTTGATATTGCAGTGTGATCAAAGCACATTTCAAAAGGATGTGAAAGGATTCTTGTGAAAAGGAAAACCTATGTCCTGACAAGGATTTTATGGAAAGCTTGAGCTCTCCATTTAGTGTAGGTACACCTGAGTAGAGGTGCCAAAGACTGCCCAAAACCTTGAAGGGATAAAAAATGAAGGAAATACCTGGTGTCTGACAGATACCCTTCTGTGCTTTCTCCCCTAGCATCTATTTAAGCAGAGGAGTTGATCTGTGAATTTCTCCTTCTGTTTTAAGAGTAGAGCAAGAGTTCTATCCACCAGGTGAGAAGTTTCTGCAGAATGTCCTGCAAAACTTCTCCTTTGCCAACAGACATTTCCAAAGCCATCATTTAAAGACATTTTCTCCATACTTCATGTGCAGTTCACATAAATAGAGCAGCGGTGCCTGCGCATGTCATCTTGGCTTGCTTTGCTGCAAGAGTGCATTCAGGCAGAAATATGTGTGACTTTTTCTTCAGTCATCTACTTTTCATGTGTAGTGATAACTCCAGTTAAATTAGACCCAGTGGCATGAATGATCTGATCATGCACAGGGGGCAACTGAGTCAGAGCCTGGCTTTGGGAGCACTCACACACAGCACGGTGGCCACAGCTCTCCTGCACAAACAAGGGTCTGTGAGTGAGGTGCAGGTCTGCAGGGAATCACAGGGTGATAAAGGTGCTGCTTTTAAAGTACTCTCTGCCTGCCCATCCCAGACAGCTTCTAGGTGTTCTTCCTTGTCTCCTCTTGAGACAAAAGTGTGAAGAGAACAAGACTCACTAACTTCTCTCATTCTCCCTTTCTCTCTCTAAAGAGATCATGTTTGCTAACTTACTTTGATAAAACTTCAACTCATTTTTCTGACATTTTTTCTTTGGGAAAGTGTAGAAGTTCATAACTAAAGGTCTGATTTAGTTGCTTAAGCACTTCTGTACTTCTGCGTGGTCTCTCAGCTGAGCTGAGAGAGGATTCACTGCTTTCAAAAGTATGGCACTGCTGATTTGGACATTTTGCGTAAAGGGACATCCATTAACCGAATTATATATAGCTTTGAAAAAGCCAAAGTAGTCCTCCATGTTAAAGACATATTTAATTTTTTTTTCTTATTGTGTAGATTGTAAAAAAGAAGGAGTACATGGTAGAAAGCGTGGCTGGAAAAAAAAAATCAAATGAAAATTTATCTTCATAGTCATTTTCCACTCAATTTCCATGGCTGAAGAACTAAAAGTCTAATATTAAAGTTCTAAATTAAGCTGTGTATGTGAGTGTACTAATAGTACTTGGTAACATGTAAAATAATCTGTCATATTGCTTTTCCAACTAATCATTAATGAATTAATGAAAGGGTTTCACTGGTTTTGTACTGTGTAGCATAATGAGATATACAGTATTTAAGGCTTTCAAAGATTTAGGACTCTATTAATGAAAAATAATTATTATCTTACAACACTAATTAAGTATAATTTGCACGGAACTAACATTTTCTAATCCCTAAACATTAGTAATGACAACAGCTCCTCTTGAAGCTGTTAACTGTTCTGCAACACTTTTTAAAGGAAGATGAATGGAAAAATATGCTGGCAAAGAGGGATGCTGGTAACAGCATCCAGGCAGAGAGCCTCCAGGCAGATTGGGAGAGGCATATCAGCACCTGCAGGTGCCTATCTACAGCTTTATTCTCCCCATTTTTTGATTTAGCAGAAGTATAAGAAGAGGACACCAGGACTGATTTGCTAGGTGAGAAGTGAAGCTGCCTTTTGTATGGATCCTGAGGACTTGGCAGAGACTTTTCTTTTGCCATAAAGGGCTGTCCAAGGGCAGGTGCTGGAATGGGGTTTACTCACTGGGTTTAACAATCTGCTTGTTAAGCAGTTTCCTTTTGTATAGGTTTTCCCAGGAGCACTCCATCTTGTCCCTGCTGCAGGCTGAGGGCATGTTCCAGGTCATTTATGCTGGTTCACTCGAGAAGCAGCAAATGGTTAAACTGTGGTAAATTGTTGGTGGTGTTCATGGACTAGGGGACATCAGATTGCAAGGAATTGAAACTGCACATCCAAGACCCCGCTGCTCTCTATCACTGCTTTTCAGCACAGGCGTGCCAAATGAACATCACTTCTGCCTGGTGTCTGCTGGACTCTGTGATACACACACAGTCACAAACAACACCCACAGGTGGTATTTCCAGGGCTCCTCCATGGTTTAGATAGTAGATAGCACATACTCCCCAGCTGGAGCTTTTCACTCTTTCTTCACATATGGGTGATAAAGGAGAGCAATCTTATTTCTGCCACTTAATTTCCTGTTAAAATACTAATGGTCTCTTTTGTGGATAGGACAGTCTATAAACAGTAAACTATATAGATCTTAAACATCATGGAATGGTATGGGATGAAAGGGACTTTTAAAGGTTGTCAAGTCCAGTCCTCTGGCAATGAGCAGGTTGCTCAGAGCCCCATTCAACCCAACCTTGAATGGTATTAGAGATGTTTCATCTACTATCTCTTTGGGCAACCTGTTGCAGTGTTTCACCACCCTTACTGTAAAAATCTTCTATCTAATCTAAATCCTCTAGTTTAACACCATTATCTCTTGTCCTATCACAACAGACTTGGCTAGAAAGTTTATCCCCATCTTTCCTACAGGTCCCCTTCAGGTGCTGGAAGGCTGCTGTAAGATCTCCCTGGAACCTTATCTTCTCCAGGCTGAACCACCCCATCTCTCTCAGCCTGTCTTCATAGCAGAGATGGTTCAGTCCTCTAATCACCTCTGTGATCCTCCTTTTTTCTCTCTCCAACAGATTTCCTGTGCTAAGGAATATCTCACCTATCCCTTTTTTTGACTTGCCTAAAATTTACAAATGCTACCACAAGCAAGATTGGAGTTATAAATCAGGAATGAAAGAAAATGTGGCGACAAGTGGCAAGATAGAAGGTATCTCTAGAGCTGGAGGAACCTCTGGGTTGTGTAAAGTGCATCCTGCTCCAGCTGCGCTCCATGCTTGCCATGCAATCTTCTGCAACATTCTACTCTCTTAGCCTGTGGAGACCAATAGACTTTTAATTGCATTACCAGCAGCTGAACGTTTGACTTTGCACTGTAGGGCTGCTCTAGTATTTGGGAGATTTGACTGCAATTTTGAAGGCTTTGCTGATTTATAACCATATGACGTACTGCAAAGAATATTTGCAGAGGTCAAATTAATAACTGACAGGAAGGCAAATGGAACAGAGACTGAACAGAATTTGTGATTTTATAATCTTGTGATATGTTAATTTTATGTCTTTTATCTATGTGCATTTTATTAACAGACAACACTGTGCTTGCCATGCCACTTCCTCAGTGAGAAGTGCATTTTGAGGAAAGAGGAGTCTATAGGAAGTTTGGAGGAACACTTAATTGCTTATAATTAAGGTCTATTAGAAAATAGCATATGAATACATTTTCCCTGAATGTTCAAAGTAAGTTTTGCAGCCTCAGAATGAAGACTAAAATAATCTAATATGGAAAAAGAATAGGAATAAACAAATTAACTGGTTTTAAGGACTTAAACAATACTAGTGCTAAATGATGCTGGGCGTAAACATTCTACTGGGCATCCATGGAGACCATCTGTCAGAGAGGGACAGGAACTTCTTCAGTCATCAGGTTACCAAGTTGATAGAGAGGGAAAAATAATGTTGCTGGGGGTTGGGAACCCAATCCATCCCATTCCTACCAGTTTGATGACAGGGCCAGCAGTAGATGCCCAGAGTCCAGAGAGTAATTGCAGGAGAGCACCTGGAGAGCAGTACAAAAGAAATCCAGCTACTCCAACCAGTAAATCAGCTGTATCAGGACCCATCTTAAATGTGTCTTTGCACATAGCACAGGGAAAAAACAAGAGGAGTTAGAGATGTGCACCTACCTGCAGGGCTAGGACCTTACTGGCATCACAGAGACGTGTTGGGAAGGCTATGACGACTGGAATGGATGGATGCAGGCTCTTTGGGAAGGACAGGCAGGGGAGCTGAGGAGGTGGTGTTGCCCTCTATATCAGTGACCGGTTGGAGTGCATGGAGCTCCAGCTGGGGATGGGTGAGGAGCCAATCCAGAGTTCATGGGTCAGGATTAAAGGGGGGGCAGGAGGAGGTGACATTATAGTGGGTGGTCTGCTGCAGGCCACCTGACCAGGAAATGTCAAGGAGGCCCTTTACAGACAGATGGGAACGACATAGCATTCACAATCTCTGATCCTCATGGGGGACTTCAACCACCCTGGTGTCTGCTGGAGGGACAACATAGCAGGACATAAGCAATCCCAGAGGTTACTGGAATGCATCAATGTTAATTTCCTTCTCCAAGTGACAGAGGAGCCAATGAGGAGACATGCTATGCTGGACTTTGTTCCCACTGACAAGATGAGACTGATGGGGACTGGGCAGGTGAAGGGAAGCCTGGGCTATAGTGACCATGAAGTGGTCACTGCTTAGGGCAGGGAAATCACACAGCAAGTTCACTACCCTGGGCTTTAAGGAGGGCAGACTTTGTCCTTTTCAAGGTTATGCATAGAGAATCTTGAGATAATGTCCTGGAGGGAAGAGCAGCCCAAGAAAGGTGGTTAACATTCAAGGATTGCCTCCTCCAAGCTCAAGAGCAATTCATTCCAACAAAAAGGAAGTTGCACAAAAATGGCAGAAGACCTGCAAGGATAAAAAAGGAGCTCCTGGACAATCTCAAACAAACAAACAAAAAAGCCTACAGAGGATGGAAGCGAGGACTGGTAACCTGTGAGGAATACAGAGAAATTTCTCACTATAGAAAGGACGTAGATCTGTTGGAGTGAGCCCAGAGAAGGGACAAGAAGATTATCAGAGGACTGGATGGGACTTTGAGCAACCTGGTCTCATGGAAGTTGTCCCTGCCCATGGCAGGGAGGCTGGACTAGATAACCTTTAAAGAGCCCTTCCAACACAAGCCATTCCATGGTTCCGTGACACAGTCTCTCTTCCTCACTCTCCTGGGCTTATTAGGTGATCCAACTCCCCTATTCAGAGCTTGTCAGTATTGCACCTCCTTAGCCTCATTCCTCACATCCATCAGGGCCCTCACACAAGCTGCCTACAGGTGAGGGTATCAGCATGCTATCCTCCACTCCCTTCCTGCATTGTGCTGACAGTCTGGGACCCTTTCAGCACCTTTTGTCATTACTCCAAGGTTGCTGTTCTTTCCTTTCTGCTCATCTACCTCTTGTCCTCCTTATTCGGCACTAAGTCAATTTGTGTGAATAAACCGATAAAGCAAAGTGGTTCCTTTTATTTTTCTGAAAATTTATTTTCATACATTTTATTCAATCTCAGTTTGATTAATCCTCTTAAAAATTTATCTGTTATTCAGTATAAGGGGAATTAAACAAAAGAGAAAAAAAATCTTTAGCAGCTAAATCTTTTACATATCTGTATATGTTATTGGTCAGACCATAAAGACCTTTTAAAAAACCTTCTCAAATTTCAAAGCATCAGGAATAAAAATGTGATATCCCTGAAGTGCTGTGTGTTTCATCTTCTGTGTCCAAATGGTCTTTAAAAAAAGTCTCCAGAAATAAACCCAGAACAATTCTTTTGTGAGTAGATGCAACATAAAGCAATTAAAGGCCTTTATTTCAGAGTGTCCAAGTGGGAAAGTCTAGATGCAACCACTGAATACTTGACTGTAGCTTCTACTGTATTGCAGCTGTGGGCTCTGTCAAACATTCAGTCATCATCTGATAGGCAGGAACTGTTTCCATATTATAGACACTCTTCTGAGAAATTTTGTGTCATAAAAATGAATAGCAAAACACAAATTTGCCAATATGCATTTTATGACATAAACTTAAATTTTAAACTTGCTTATCAGTGTTAACTGACACAGCTGTTTTCATTTTCCACTTTCTGCTTGCATTTAAAAGGGGACACTGAAGCAAACAAGGGGAAATCGCCTCCACATCTCATGCATCACCCAACCTCTACTTCCACTTATTCACATCAGCATAAACCCAGAGGAACTGTGAGACCAGCAGCAAGGCTGGTACTGTTTTGCACAGCTGGAACAGCCAGCACATTCTGCCCAGTCAGGGCCACAATTTGGCTCCCTAAGATGGAGAGGCTGGATGCAGATGGGAGCACACACATCTGTAATGATGAGCAGGATCGATGAGAGCATTAATTCCGTCACTTGTTTAATGCAGTGGTTGTGCTTCTCTAGAGAGTTGAGTTCAAATTCAATTTAGATGGGAAGTCAAAATGATGCTGGCCATTATTTTCCTCCTAAGGAGATATCTATCTACCTCAGCTACCATGACATAATTGGCAATATCTTCTCAAGACAGGTCAAGTCTAAGACTGATAAAAATGGTTGGGCACTGAACCTTGAACCAGGGTTGCCTGCACCATTCCTTACTCCGACCAGTATTGCTAGTTGATAGGAGCATGAAATTTCTATACAATACTCAAAATAATTAATTAAAAACAAACATAATGGCTGTTGGAAAGGTTTAAACCTGCATCCTCATTGACAGCAGACACAACTTCTGTTGGTTTTAAAAGGGATCTCTAGATCCAATAATTGCTATATTTAAGGAATACATTTTCAAATGCGACTTTTAGTGTCTCTGCATTTCACCTGCTGAAACATGTAGGAACATGTTCCTGACTGGGGCTCATTGGTCGTCTGCATGGGGGATTTGAAGATACACTTGAACTTAGACTTGCACATAATTTGAGCCTACATCTTGCATTTTGGTGGGCCCTGAGCCAAAGGAAAGGGAAGAAGTGAGGGGATGTGTGGATCCTTCTGTGGACAGGACTTCTCCAGGACGTCCACCCAGATCCAAACTCAGGAATACTTCCCTTCTTTGAGACCAGCTTGCTGTTTCAATCTGGGAATGACTGTGACACTGACACTCTCAAAAATATCAACCATGATGTTGAAGACCTTTGTGTTGAGATGCTGAACATTTCTGAAGCCAAGAAACCTGTTAAACATGAGTAATTCTCCTTCTTATAGTCAGGCCTTTTCCCAGCTGCAATTGTGGCTTTGTTTATCATTACTGTACCAACATTCAATGTCAAGCTCTGCACAGACAGAGCTGAGCAGGGAGGGAGGATAATTTACCTCCTTGAGTTTCACACTTTCAGCAATGCCTCTTACAAAACATGTTTTATTCACTCTTCACACATGGTGAAAATTTCAGAGGAGTCGTAGCATATGCTGGCAACAAAATTTAGTCTTCACCATTCAGCTTCCTCTCCAAATAAAGGACTATGTCATCTCTGGGATCAGGAATATTAAAAAATGTGAATTTTTAGCTCTAGCTTAAAAGGACATTTCTCACTGCTTCAGTGTACAAGGGTTGTGCTTAGCGATTCAGTAAGACCACCTTGACATTTAAACATATGTCACTCACTTCAAAAATGTTTCTAGCCCTCCACCCTCCTCAACCCCCTGGCCTCTATGAAAAGGAAACCGAGCCTTTTAAGGGCATCTGTCAAATGTCAGGCAAGCATGCATAATCTGCAGTGTGCTCCCAGGGTAACTGCTGAATAGTTGCTGCTAAACCCTTCTGAAATTAAGGAAAGACCCAGACCTGTTGAAATGAAGTACAAAACAGGAGGAACTTTTAAAAGTAATTTGTTGGTACAAATGCAGACACTTCCACTTTGAAACACACGAGTCTGTCACTAGTGGCAGCAGACTACCATGGCACACATTTGTGACACTGGCTGTCATAATTAATTCCTTGGCAATTGTTGCTAGGAAAAGAAAGTTAAAGAGAATGAAGCTAGCACAAGGTATCCAACACCAGAAGACGGAAAAAATTGTTTAGTGAAGCCTTTGCGAGGACAAAAATTAAGCTTGACTTTTTATGTCCTGTAGCTTATTAATCTTAAACTGTGAAATTCTTGAGAAAATGAGGATAGAGCATGAACACAACAATTGCAAATGTTCCCTCTGTATTGAAATGAAGTGATAATGTGCATCACTGTAGCACATAAATGGCAGAGATGTTGAGAAACTCAGCATTTCCAAGTTAATAAAATAAATGGGCAGAGGAAGTTTTCCTTAGCTCATTATGATTTATAAGGCAAACTGGAAGCCTTCTAATCTATTACTCTTGGTAACAGTTACCTTCACACCCAGAGATGTATTTATATATGCAATATATCCAGTAATATCCAGTCAGAAGCTGAATGATTTATCTTGTGGTCTGCAAATTACATTAACAACATAATTAATAACTTAGATATAAAAACTGTGTATGTCAGAGCACTATGTCATGTAATCAATGGCAACAAATCATTTTCTCTGGTGTTTAATGACTCTTTCAAGAGGGTGAATCTATAAAAACAGAAGAGTCAATCAATGAGGAGGTTGCATACATTGTCTGTCCTATTTGCAGATTTGAAAACTGAAGTTGCCTTTATTGTTTAAATTTTAACTATTGGAAATCAATCTGGGAATATAAACAGAAAGGGAAAAAAGTATTAATGATAAAAAAAAAAGTTGGTATCGGTAAAGTCTAGTCAGAATTGCCAACTTCCCAGGTATAGCTAAACCCCAATCATCTAAAACATTTATTAAACCTTTATTGCTTGCACAAAAGCACAAACATGAGCAGTACATTGAAAAATTATCTTTTGAAAAGGGAGTGCTCTTTCTCCCAACTATATCCTATAATTTGGATGGGTCCTGCAAAATCAATGATCTTTTCTGACAACCCCAGTTCATTCCCAATGCCTGCTGCTGAAAGCGTTAGTCAAAGCCCATCTCATTCATTTTCAGGAGCAGAATAAGGTAATGCATTTCTGCAGGACATGGACTCTCTTTCATTTACTGACTCTGGGTGAGCATTTGCTCAACTTGTTTCCATAAGAAGGTGATCTGAATACAGGGAAAAGCTCTTATCTGGCAACTGCTCTAGACTGTCAGGTTCCTCCCTGTTTTTTGGCAACAGACTTTGCACTTGTACTGACTCATTTCAGGTGAACACACTCATTCAGCAGTCAGGGTTGTAATTCAGGAAATGCTTTCATGTTGTTATGACAGATTTTTGTATTCATTTTTTCACTCTAAGATGGAAAGAACGACTGTCTTCTGTGTAGCTTGGAGGCACTCAGAGGCTTAAAAAATAAAAAAAGATAATTATTAAAGACATCATGCCTTTTCTATACTGTCTGTCTGGATAAAACAGCTTTTAGTCTAAAGACAGCAGAACCTGGACTGAAGTACATTTGGGTAGGACTTATATTTCCAGACTTTAGGTGTCTACAGTGGCCATTTCTGTGCTGGTTAGCAGTAGCAGTAGCAAAAAAAGGCTGTGTACCTCAACAGAACAACATCAGAGGTCAGCACCAGGATGAAGTAGGTAGTCTCTTCCGATAGACTCAAAAGAGTGGCCACTTCAGGTGGAGAAGTCTACCTTCAGGCTGTTTGTGGGTATTCACCCCAGTGTGCCTTGTTTGCCAGGAGCTTCACATCCTGGATGCCATTGTGGATGTGGCCCACAATACCACGAGAAGTGTGGGTATGGTTATGCTGATCAGAAGGGCAATCTGGCTGCTCTCCTGTGATGCTCAGAGAACAAAGCTCAGCCTCCACCTACTCCCAGCCCCACCCAGTCCCCTGCCTCCCTGTTTGCTCCTGGCCACGGAGGGTATTATAACTTGAGCAGCTAAAAAGCAATAATTACTATTTGTGTGCATTCTTTTCATTGCCATATTTTTTAGAAGCCACTCTTGATCTTGTTCAAAGCATGACGCACGGAGGATAACAACTCCTGGGACAAACAAATGGCACTATTTAGGAGTGTAAGCCGCACTTTCCAGCTGCATTTGTGTTTGTACTTGTACGCTTCCCAAGGCAAAGCTGGAAACCAACTTCAGCTGCACAGCGACAAGGTTGGAGGGAGGGACTGAGGGAGGGAGGAAAGGAGAACAATAAGATTTTAGATACCTAGAACAGGGAGCATACGGTTAGATAAGAATAACCCATATACGGCAAGAGCCAGAGACAGCCGAGGATCAGTTACACCCTGAGCCTCTAATGATCTGCTTACATCAAAAGCCCTTTCAAGGCACACCAACATACCTGCCCTGCAAAGGCTCTTGAGCTATGGGATAATGTAATGATCCCTACAATATCCCTTCTCTTTTGTGAGTAGTTAAAGCAAAGAAAAGCGGCCGCTTTGACTCTAGTATTAAGCCTCATCTTAACTAGGAACACTAATGTCTAATGTCACTCTATATGCTAAAATGTGCCGTGTTTGTGTGCAGAATGACTCTACCTGAGATATTTGGGCATTCTCTGCTCAGCTTTTTTTTTTTTTTTTTTAAATTTTTGATTTATGGCGCTCATTGTGTAGTTGTGTGGGAGCTGGGAAGTAATTCTCAAATCGGTTGAATTCATCTTACTTGTTTCACGAGCAGGTATTTAGATGAGCTTTGTCTCCCTAAACCTCTTAATATAAAGAGTAAACTAGATTGCCTGTGAGTGTATTGACTGTGTTAAGAATGCTGGATTGTATTGCAAAGGAGTTGAGACCTGTAATGTTATCACTCAGCAGGAATGGATCCCATCAGAAGGCACATGGCGTGCCATGACGTAGCCAGCCTTAGACCACAAAAGCAGACTTTTCTCTGTGAATTAGACAAACCACACAAAAGGCAACAATAGCTAGCATAAACACTATTTAATACTATTCACAGGCTATTGAAGAGATGGGCGTTGACTAAGAATTGCAGCAAAGCCAGTACATTGTTGTCAGATGAAAGGATGCCTAATGAACAGGAAGCATCATTTGAGCAGGCTGACAGTAACCATATAACTGCAGGATTGTGGGACTGGCATTTACCCCATGGGTCTTTACAGTCAAAAAAATAAAGAGAAATTAAAGCATAAGGAATCCTTTTTTGTAGGCACTTAAAGCCCATAAAGCCACACAAGAAAGTGTACAATTGTCTTTTCATGATTTGTCTGTGCTTCAGCTCATCATAAAAAAGAACTTTTGGGGTGCAGTAACTATAGGTTCTGTGTCGCAAAATAAACCCTTCAAACAATAGAAGATTTGGGTATTTGCAAATTGCCCCAGTTGAAATAAGAGCTACATTTTTTTCTCCAGCTATTTCAAGCTATATTCTAACAATGGCTGCCTTGGTAATATCAAGATGATAAACACTTCTGTACTTGCCCCTACAACCAGGCTAAATAAATGCTTTTGCACTGGTCCGACTTTATTTGCTGATGTGTTAGGGTGGAAGGAACATAATTAAAAAGGTTCCCTTCTGATACAATTATTCCAACTATGTTCTCCCATCCCTATGATCATACACAGAAGAAAGCTTCCAATTGTTCCTGCTTTGTGTAGCCAACCTTTTAAATTATGCACTTAAGATGCAAGCAAGATGCTAAAACTCCTTTCTGTCGAGACTTCAACTGAGACAGGAGGGATTCAGGTTCTTAGAGAACAAAGATCCAAGAGCAGAATTTAGTTAGTGAGAGTTTTTCTAAGTAAGACTGAAAATATTTTAGGACTGGTATGTTTCAAAATATTCTTTGGGAGACCGAATCTGGAACAGTGTCCACAGAAAGACCTCCAGGCCACTTAGGCCTGTTATTTGGCAAAGGGCTGTGATGAATAACATTGTGGCCAGGAAGAAGATATTATTATGCTCTAAAACCAAAGAACAGGCTCTGTGCTGTTTGCCACTGCCTGGGCAGGGACAGTGGAACCAGATAGATCTGTGTGTGTCTGTGTATATATGTGCACTGGAAGATCAGCTCCTGAATTCACGATTTCTCTGCACCCTGCCCCAGTAATGCAGCAAGCAGTACACACAAGGGGCTGTGGGGAGGATGGATACAGTTCTCTTCACTCTCACTTTTGGACCCTTCAACCACTGAAATCCCCAAACCAAAATTTTTTGGCACTGATGCTATGAGTAGGAGGCAAGGCAAGTTTCCCGTAACAAAGTATATTCCATACAATGATTTAACCCATTTCTCCACTGAATCCTAACAGCTCATTCACTAGGTGCACTGTAAAACACTTCCAGAAAAGAAGCAGTAAGCAGGTGTTGAGGGACTGAAAACCTAAGATCCCTTTCCACACAAAACAGCTGTGAAAAGGCAATCTGTGTTGAACTGTGTTTCAGAGGATTCCAGCTAAATTGCCCCCTTAAGGATTTCATTTTCTTTTCAGAAATTCAACTACTTGAAAATTAGTTCTACATAAAAAATGCTCTGAATGAACAAATGAGGGATCCAGCCAGCTCCTGACTCACTATCAGCCCAATTTACCTCACCCACGCAAACCTTTTGATATGTTCTGAATTAGAGCATTGGTTATGCAGTTGACTTTACATGCTGTTTATTAACTGGCTGAGGGAGACCAAAAGAAACTCAGATTATAGCATGCTGTGCCATTACACTGTTTTTAAACATCTCCTTTATGTTTACATAAATACATTTAAATATACATTAAAATAGAGAAGATGGTTTTCACCAGTAGAGTTTGAGTGACTGCTGTATCTAGTTCTAGAAGTACATAAAATACAATTGTAAAAATTCATTGAACTTGAGCTGGTGAGTTGGGTAGTTAATATTTAAGGGGGCACAGCTAAGATTTTCTGGGCCAAACAGAGTAGGATGTGAATGGGGGGTGATCAAATGAATCGCTGATTTAGCTTTAACTACAGAGTGACTTATTGTAGTTTATCATATATGTAAGGCTGGAAAAGGAAAACAAAAAGAAAGAAAAAGAGAAATAGAAGTTTAATTAAATGCCATGGATGCAGTATAATGCAAATCTCACAAATAGAGCATAATTGGTTTAGCAGAGGGATCCAATGCCATAAATAGCCATTCATAATCATATACAATTAACATATCAATAGTTCTTTTTTGGAGTTATAGTCCATAAGCTAAGTTAGTTCTTCACTAGAAAAGTCTGGCAAAACCAAGCTGTTAATTAAACACTTTTCAGAATTCAGTGTCACATTTTTACTCCTCCACAAAAAAAACCCAAAAAACCCCAAAAAAACCCCAACAACAAAAAAAAGTCTGAACCTATTGAAGTGCCCTTCTTTTCACAAGCAGAAGGACACATTTCTTTCCTATTTAATACCATCTAAATCTTCAAAGAGGAGAAAACCAGCAATCTCAAACCTTTCCATTACAGCTGGCTGTATCCTAGTACAGTACTGGACAAGGCAGTAGAGCAGAGACATTGGCTTTTTCTCACTGAATGGAGTTTGTGCCTAATTGGAAAAGACTTCATGGTGATCTGAAACAGCCATAAAAGAAACCAGTCCCAGATGAGAGTTTATGTACTTTAGGTGATAATTATAAGAACAGGCTAAGAATCATCTTTTCCTTGGAATTAATTAATATCTCCCTTCCATGTATGTTCAGTAATTCAAACCTGGTGTCTTAGCAAAAGCTCGTTAAGGAATGAGCCTTGAAGTTACCTGCAGAAGTGCTGAGAGATTTCTGAGTACTCCCAAATTAAAGGGGAATTAGAAAAGCTTTAATTCTTTGCACAAAGGCCTGAGATTTTCACCTCAAAATTGCTTCAAAGAAAGGTGACTCTCCAAGCAGTTGGAGTCCCTGCTCTGCTTTGAAGAGGAGATGCAGACAGGCTTTCTTTCCAACTTCCCTGGGATTTGTCTTTATTATTAACTTCACAGAACAGAACTCCACACTACCATCACTGGCCCCTTCTTGACTGGTTGTTCCCTGGGCCTTTCTCTGCCCAGATCCTCCTTCTTTCCCCCTCCAGAGGCCTCTCCTTATTGCCTATTCAGTTCCCATGCAGGCAGAAGATCTCTGTGTCCATCTGGAGGCTTCAGCTGATGGAGAAAAAGGTGACAAAATGTTCCAGGTCCCTGCCACGCCTCTCAATTCCTCCTTGTTCAGCCCTCTATTACAACAGTGTGCAATGAGGCTGGGTTTGTTTTTAATTTACTGGTTATGTTATCTTTCAATAAGGAGTTCCCTGGAAGGCCTGACAGCAGCTCTGTGGTCCTGCACGTAACAGTGTTCTATCTTTATATCCACACATTTTCACCCTCACCTACAAATCAGTTAGGCAAGCACACAAGGAACAACATTCTCATTTGTCTCCCCCGAAACTACCACTTCTGAGCTGACAGTCACCTCGCCATGAAGACCACAAAGATACAAAGACCTGCCAGGACTCCCTCTCAAAGAAACCATGTCAAGCTCCAGCATCAGGTATGTTTTAAAAGATATGATGACTTTTCCCCTCCATTTAATGTTGCTATATTATATAATCAGCTTAAACACAAAGAGTAGTTAGGACAGATATCTTAGGAGTTATAAAACATTTTCTGAGCAAATGTCCCTTCTGGACTCTCTGTTGAAATGAAATTGTACTTTGTCCAATTGTACTGAAATTGTATTGAAATGAAATTGAAAAAAAAAAATAAGAGGAATGAAATGTCGCCTTTCACCCCTAAATTCTAATGCCATAGTTGGGTCTGTTGGTTTTCTTACCAACATTTCATTAACAATGCTGTGGGAGGAACAGGGAGTTTGATTGATGGGACCAATGTTATGCTAAGCTTGTTGATTATTTCATATTGGATGTCATACAAAGATATCTAATGTCACTTAAATCATTAGCTAGTGTAAAACAGAAAGCATTTAAATCATGAGATAATGGGTACAGATGCTGTACTAGTGCTTCCTAATCTCCGAATCAGCCGAACTTTCAAAACCAAGCTCTAAATCCAGGGTTTCCAAATTCTACAATACTAGTTCAAAACTGGCAGGCATGGAAAAACAACACCCTGCTAGTCAACACCACAGCCTTATAGCCACAGATCTCTGAGCTTAATCACTTGCTGGGACTTGATGACATTCCTCATTAATTTAATGTGGTTTTTATCTTCAGAAGTAGAATGGCATACTTAATGGAATTTATTCCACACACCTGTATTGTGTACTCCACGTATGAATGAGGCCTCATGGGCAGACATTTGTGGCACTGAAAACAGCAAGTGCCAGTGTAAATAGTATCTCTAACTCATTTTGGGCACAGGTCTAAGTCCTGCACCCACTGGAGAATATGACCACAAGCCTTTCTTCAGGTGAGAGCCTGAGCAAGCGTCTGGAAAGCACTGCAAGGGAATTTTGGATCCAAAAGGGGAATGAATGTGCCGAGCACAGATCTAGCAGGAAAGAGAGTGTTGCAGATCGTCATTTGAGGGGCTGATGTGGCGGGTGGAGGCAGTCGGGTCTGTCATGCTCAACTTCGTCCTCTGGGAAACCCAGCTGTTTGTTTGACAGAGCTCCCATTGACACAGTTTATAATCATCACCTGATCAAGGAGACCTTTCTCAACAAGTCCTGGTGCTTGCCTGATGAAGTGAGCTACTCAGGCAGTTGAGGCTGAAGACCACGCTGAGCACCACAAAGAGCTGCAGGTGAGTGATATATCAAAGGATGAGTGTGGGAGGGTTTAACAAGAGCAGTGGCATGTTTGGAGCAGTGGGTGAGAAATATGGCTTTGCCCATGGTGGCCCACCTGCCCAGGCTTGCCAGAGGAAAATCTGCTCTGTATGAGGAAGGGAGGGAGGGTGAAGTGTCAGGAATACACTTCACAACTGTGGAGCAGACTGAAGCACAGGGGAGAAGGCAGCTAATACCAGAGAAGTCTCAACAGGAACATCTGAATTTAAAATTTCTGTGTCCCAAAATAAGGGAAGGAAGGGAAGGGAAGGGAAAAGGCTTTCTGAAACAGTGTTTCACTGCTAACCATGTTTTACTGTTAGCTGCAGGTACCAATGCTCTGATTTTATACTTGGGTAAGAGTTTCCCCCACTCCTGGGCTGGGGTCGCACTCAGAGCCTTTATTTCATTGCAGCTGGTATGTAGACGACACATGAGAGCACTGCTTCTGCTGCCCCTAACAAGCAGGGCTATTCAAAGAGAGCCCTTCCTAACCTTTGCTCTGGGACGGGCCATTTTGAGCACTTCTGTTCAGACCTTCCTTTTGTCCTAACTTCCTTTCCTTCTGAGGACACTTTTTTCTTTTTTTTTTTCCCCCCAAAAGACACTGCACAGTCCAGAAATTCTCTGCTCCTTGTGTTGCATGTCTGGAATCCTAACAAGTCAAACCACAGGAGTTAAGCCAAAAATCTGAATGGAGACAATTAAATTCTTCAACACTTGCAAAAATTAAGGAGTCATAATTTATACTGACTTTAAAATCCACCCCATCTGTTAGTACATTTCTAACAATGTGATTTGTCACAGTAAAAAGTAATTAAATTAAATGTATAAAAACGAGTCTCATACTGGTTTATGCATAAAATATATTTTATTATAATTAGTCACCTGAACAAAAGATGATGAAGCAATTATCACTGGCAACACTTTCAGACTTTAAACACACAGCAAATGTATCGCAGGCAAAATATTTTCTCCATAAAGAATTGAGTCACACTGAATATTTAACAGCAAAAGCCAAGTTTTATTTAGGTAATCCAATTGTATTCAAGAAACAAAGTTTTGTGAAAGGACAGCAGTTATGTGCAGTGTTGGGACCTGATTCAGAGCAATTAAAAAGCTCCTGCTGATTTCAGTGGCTTTCAACCAGCTTCCTCAGTGTGCCACTGTGCTGAAGAGCTCCCTCACTGAGCCAATAGAAGGAATCAATGGTCTTTTACATTAGGAGAAGAATAACCCACCCGGATTAAATTGATCTCACTGGCTCGACTACGTAAAAAGTTCACATAAAGCTGCCCATTATCATGCGAATAATCAAACCCTTCTAATGCTGCTACTGTTTTTACTATTTCCATGCTGTCTTGTGTTTTGTTTTTTTATTTTTTTTTCCACTTGACACTTGCAGACACACCTATAGTATTTTATTTCTGAGCTAGAAAACAGAAAGCTCTTTGATTCAGTGTAATACCTTGTGAGGTGTTATTATTTGTGTTCACAGACTAAACAAGAAACTTTGAGACAAAAAAAAAAGGAACTTTAAAAATATAGTACTAAACCCATGTGTAATGAAAATCTTGCAGGGGACAAGAGATGGGATTCATGCCATAAGCAGAGAAACAAAAAGAACATCCACAGAGGGAATGAATAGGGGATGCATTTCTGACCTGACTGTCCTTGTCATTAATTTAGGGAGAGCCACTGGTAGTTGCTAAACAGCCTCCTCCAAGGGAGCAGCTCTCTGCACCATCACAAAAGAAACAAACAATCAGACGAAGCCATTTAGGGTCAGAACAGATAAAAATGTCTGTCCTTCTGATCTTAGAATGAATTTCTAATATGTCTCAGAAACTTAAATCTCCTTCTTCCCTTTCCTGCAGCTATAGTCTTTTAAGTTTCTTCTGCTTTTGGGCAATGAGGATTTTGTTTATAATGTGGAAAATACAAAATCCAAAGAAGTTTTGTTTAAATTCCTGGAGGGAATTTCTTCCCTTATTTATGTCTTTTAAACTGAGAATTTAAGTTATGCAAATCTAAGTTGCCAACTTTATATTATGCTTGCGCATGTTCTTTGTTTCTTTAATCAACTCTTACTCCTGTCATGTTGAAAAAGGACAAACTACAATAAACAAGAAACAAGTTTTCCAGAAAGTAGCACACAATCCAGCATTACTGTTCCTTGCCATCCCTTTTTTCTACCTATTTATGCCCCAAATCTATCTTACCAGTATTGCCCACAGCCCAGAACGCTGCTATAATATTGACTCTGAAACAGTAAAAGAATAAATGACATTGTTCATAACTCAAACATCCCTGCCATATTTCACTTCCAACATTTAAAAATAAAAACCAGAACCCCAAAGCCTTCATTATTTAAGTTAAACAATGAAACTGTTACTGTGTTGCTTGAAGCCCTGCTTTGCTCCCAGTGTCCTAGGACAACTTTTTTTTCCTGAAGAGTGATGAAGAAAACATTTTATAGGGCACAGATACATGCAAAACACAGCCTCTTTAGATCAGTTCCAGGATTACAGGTCACCATGAAATGAAGGATAAATAGGGAAAGGATTATGCCAGGAAAACATGAGAAAAAGCAGTTTCATCTCTCTGTCAAGGTAAGTTGCAAAGAGGCAGTTTTAAAAGGTGATAATTTTCTTTACCTTCCTTGTTACCTGGGAAATGCTTAGAATAAAGAAGAATCAAATGTGAAAATGCGTCAGCCTGCACAAGCAAGCCAGAACAGTGTTGACAGGATTACAGAAGTTGCCTAATTAGTTCCTTCTTTGCTAATATCCACCCTAAGAACTTCACTTTAGCTGGTAAACAATCAACAATTCAGGGAGAGAAGCTCAGGAGCTAAATATCAAATCTGAATGCTCTTCTTTCCTACTAAGAGTCACTTGCCACTAGAGCTGCTCCCACAGCCAGCAGGGACAGGTCTGGGAGTGGGGCAGCTCTCCCTGCTACAGAGGTGGCAGTCCAGGAGCAATGTCAATCAGCCCCTACAGCCTCCCCAGGGTGACCCTCCTACTCCTCCCTCTCTTCCACCAGCCTTTGGAAAGGGGAGAGGCATAACTTAGCCTTGATTTTTTGATTTCTTTTTCTTAAAGGGAACAGGAATTGCTCATCAGGTGTGTATGCCCACTTGTGGGATGTTTGCTTTCCACACAGCCCCACGAGGAGAGGGGTGGATGCTGCTGCTGTGCTGTTCCTGTGACACCCACACTAAAACCAGATGTGACAGTGGTCAGCAACTGGATCTCTTACATGTTTTGAATGTATATGTACATGAATGTACATGACTTGTAAATTACAGCTCATTTTTAGCATATTAAAATTGATAAAATCCTAGTCTAGAGTTTGCACATCCAAAGAAACAGAAATTGCTATGATTTCCTCTTCCTCTATTTAAACAAACGAACAAACAAACAAAACCACCCAAAAAACCACTCAACCAATCAACCAACCAACCAAACCCCCCCCTCAATACTTAGAAAATTTTCATAAACCCACTTTTCTAAAACAGAAATTAATTCCAGACCCCTAGAATATCCCAGCGACTTGATAGCAACCATTGTGCATGTTTTTCTGTTCCTTAGAAAAATAAAAGTCATACAACTCACAAAGCTGCCCCAATTCATTGCTATACTCATTTGCATCTACATTTTATTCCCATTCTTTTACTTTTTATTTGTGTCCCCTAGATGGTTAACTCTGCAGGGAAGGGATTATATCTTTTCTTTCTTATATAGTTCTATGCATAATGGTCCCCTACTGGTTCTTTTGGACACCACTATAATATAAATACAAATATTTACTACCACTGCTAACACCTAGAAGAATTATCCCTTATATCTGTGCAGCCACAGTCAGTAAAATTTTACAGATCCCAGTCCAGGAAATGCATGTGAATTGCCGTTACATATTGATCCATATGTGAGTGGTACCTGTAAGTCCTGCAGCCATCCAGGTTAGTTGTTCTAACTCCTCAATTGCCATCATCAGAGCTCTGTATCACTGCTAACCTACACATACAGTAGGTTACATGCCCCACACTGAGTAAACAATTTTTGTTTTCACAGGACTCACCATTAACAGAGAGAGAAATTATGACCTGTGTCCAGCAAGCTCACTGCCTGGCAATTTTCCTCCCTTTCATTTGCAGAGTGGCACACTAAAAGTTGGCAAGACAGACTTTATGTGAAGCCCTTCTGCAATAAAGGTAAGACACAAGGGACTACTTGTAAATGACTGATTTTCTCCTTTCTGCTCAGTTCCCAGCTATATATTATATATTATGGTCTGGTGTTACAGGGAGATTATATATTTGTCACATGGTAAAAGTTTTCGTGACTGCTGACTCCACTTTCCACACTTAAATCTATGGTTTTTCTAACACACCCAGGCACATATATCCTTTTAAAGTCAAGCTCAAATGAAATACAGTATCAAATGAAAATAATATTATGGCAGGTGTCTGAATTCCAGATTGTTTTTCTTAGATTGATAGCAAGATTTTACTCCAGGATATAAAAAGTCTGTCTTACAAGTAAATACTGTATTATACACTCTCTAGGTATATATAAGGTTTAGGTAGAACAGCTGTATGAACAATAAGGGAATTTGCTTTCTCCTTTCATCTCTAAAATAGGTGAAGTAGAGCATTTCTGAAGTAGAGCTACTCCTCAGTTCTGGAAATTGGGTGGTGATTCTTAGAGACAAATTTCTTGCCTACCCAAAACCAGAGGCAGATGGGCTGTGCTTGGCATGTCTTGAGATGGTGTGGCTGATTTGGGCTTCTCTCAAGGTTGCCCTGCAAAGCCCCAGGATGATGTTATCACACCCCTAACCACAAAAGAATGACTGGACATCCTTTTGTCTCTTCTGTCTCAGTGGTTTTCCCAGCACGTGGCAGGTTCTGCTCCTCAAAACAAACACAGGGTCTGGACCTGCTGCTCCAACAAAATTGTCAGGTGCAGTGTCCTGTTTGGATGTCCTCAGGAAGCAGTGAGCTCGGTGTAGTACATGGCTTTCGCACAGAGCACAAACCTGAATGTGAGGAGAAGAGGGAAAAGATCATGGGCAGTTTCCTTCTGCTTTCTCTTTCCTGACCTGTAGATGGCTGCACATGAGACTACTGCTCTGAAATCTCATCTCAGTCGCGGGGGAAAAATGCACACTTTTTAGAGAAATGTTCATTTAGATGTATGTTTTGTGATCAGATAAATCTTTTAAACAGATTCTTCTTATTTCTCACCAGTGTCTGGTGAGAAATACTTGGCACGTAAGTTTCAGAGAGAAAAGTGACTCTGACCTTATGAGCATGCACTGTTTTTATCATCCACTTTTAAATTGAGACCCATATACCAGCCTGGAAAAGTGCTGTGATATGAGCTGATTTACTCAAGCAGCACAAATTTCTTGGTTTTTGCCACTTGCTCTGTCCTTGTCCTTAAACTCTCATCAAATGCTGCTACCAGTTCTTGTGTTTCTTGTTGCTTCCCAGACAAGGTTTCCATTCTCTTCTTCATGGTTTTCTTGCTGAACTACATGGTTCACTGTCCATGTACAGTGAACTATGCCATGAAGTTATCTAGAGTGTACTTCAGATCTTGATACCACCCCAGGAGAGATCCTTAAATATCTGTTGATCCAAAACAAGACTGAAAACACGACTTTTGTACCAAGTTAGATCTGCAGCTTGAGTGAACAAATGATCACTGTTGACTTTTAAGCAGTGAACCAACCTTTTAGTTCTGCCTAATGAGAAGCCCATGCATTTGATTGCTTGATCCACACCTTTGGTTCAGCATACAGGGTAACAAATTTTGGCTTTTCCTTCTGCTAATAAGGAAAAATTCAGATCATTGGTGTCTGTCCAAAATCACTAAATATCACTTCATTTTACCATAGGCTGAATTCAGCTGCCTGCTTAATTTCTCAAAGCTAGTAGGACTTGGCTGCGTTATTTTATTAGTGATTCATTAGCATGTCTAGAAGATTGTTTTTCAACATTTTCAACCTAGCATTTGAGGGGACTTTATTTGGAAAATAAAAGTTATCATCTATTTCGGTGACAGAGGCTGTGTCCTCACTAACCCTTGGCTATGTGTTGTGAGGCTCCGAGGTGGTCACAGACCCCCAAATTCAGTGGTGCTGAGCTGGGCTGGGGCTCCTGGCAGGGCTGGGCACCGTGGGCAGCAAACACGGGCATCGCGCCCCAGGCTGGAGCCAGGATGCAGCAGGGTGGGTACACGCACGCTGTGCACGGGTGCCTGGCAGCACGCCCAGGTCCTCTAGTCTAGACACAGCCAGTGGCTTAATTAACAGCTAAATAAAAGTTAGGCTGGAACTTTAATGTTCCTCGAGTACTTTCGTTGTTTGCTGGCAGCTTTCCTGGCCTGTGTGGAGGGCTACCCATGCACAGACAACCTCCAGGCTCACATGGCCACCTAGCACAGCTCTGGTGGGGTTCACGAGCTGAGAGGTGCACAGGGTCATGTTGCCTGCTTTGGGGTGTCTTACCTGGCCTCCGTGGCCTCTCCTGTAGGTCCTGTGGCCAGGTCCTCATGGCCAGGTCCTGTAGGTCCCGTGTCATACCTTCTAGCCCACCTGGATGTCTTTGACCTTCAAAGACACCTGAAATGACTGTAGACTCACCTGAGTAGAGTCACTAGGTGATTTCATCCATCTCCCTGCACACAGGGACTGTAAAAGACAGTTCCTGCCCTTCAGAGTCTCAGCAGTGAAGACTGGTACGTGCATGAACATGGCAACAGGATCAAAGTGATGTGCAAATATTCAGCCTTTCATGCTCTAGGTATTACCGAATTGGTACTTTGGGACCAACCAGGTGCCTCAGCCTTGGGTTAGGACATGGATATGACCACTACTCTGCACACAAGCACAGAGACTAGCAATATCTTTGCTCCAAGGAAAAGGCAGAACTTGGAGATATAAAGGAATCAGTGTTGTTTGATAATATTGAGATCATCACACAAAATGCTTTGAAGCACTGCAAAAAGTCCAGGAGTACCTGTGTACAAATTTAGCATGGAAAAGACAAATATTTTGCCCAGTCAAAACCAGTGGGGAGCTACTTAAAATAAAGATGAAAGGTTGGATGACAACAGGTTTTGAAAGCCCTTACCAGTGAAAGCAAATACTTTTTGTGCAGTAAAAAGGAGAGAGTGAGTCAAAGAGAAACAAAAATTCCTGTAGATCTGGCTAGATGGGAGCAGGGCTTCTCAAGCTCACGGAAAAGCCTTTTGCAAGGTCTACCTGGAAAAGCTGTTCCTCCTGGGATACAATATTTGTGCCAAACGTTGCCTTCCTCTTGAAAATAAGTATTTTCCCTTTTTGCCTCATCCTTCTTCTCTCTGTGTCCTTCACAGGAAACTTCTCTGCAGACAAATGTTGGATTAAACAAATTCCCTGGTCCAAGTGGTAGGGTACAGATTTTGCTCCTGTTCTCTGAGATGGGGCAGCAGCTTCTGGCCCTCTTACCAGCTGTTATGCCTATAAACATTTTTGCTTTCAAATAAAAATATTATTAAAATGAAATCTATATTTTTGCTTCCTATGTTGCTGGTTTTAAAAGTAGACAGGAATCACAAAGCCTGTAAAAAGAGCTTGGAGAGTGGTCTCTCAATCAATTTCCATGTCTGCTCCCACTACACTGACACTGAGATTTCTCCCAGGATATTCCAACAACAAACAAATGTTAATCACTGACATCCTTAAAAATCTTAAACTTTTCTGTTCTCAATATATTGCATGAACATCTCCTACAAATAGAAATCTCTGTTATTGTAGTTCCCTTCCACCTTTGCCAACACATAAACAACCAGGCAAGGAGAGACGTTGTTAGTCACCCACTCCAACAGCCTCTCTCACACGGATAATGTGACTTCCCTGAATACATTAATGTTTGGATTGAAGCAGATTTTTAAAACAAAAAACAAAAAACAAACAAACAAACAAACAAACAAACCAAGAAGCAAACACTGAACCTCACACACTTGACTTTTAGGATTGTGGAAACCATTGTGTGTGGAGGATATTGCTGTCTGCATGAAAAGCAATGGCTCCTCTGCTTTTGTCTGAAAAAATCAGACAGTTTTGTCAGAAACGAGACAGAAAAATAGGTCTATTTTTAAAGAAAATACATCAATGAGGTGTACTTCAGGCAGAAAACAAAAAGAGCAGCCGTTTGATTTCCATGAATACTGCTCATTCAAAGCCTGTAGTGAAGACTTCCTAGTTTGCCAGACAGTTGGTGGAGTCAGCCATGCCAAACTTGGCACATATTTAAGAGATATACAAACACAATGGATTAGCGGTATTTATATTTCACCCTTCACCTCTCACGGGGGTCACGTTCTCAGAAGAAGGTGACATCATTGTGAAACTTTACCCTGCTTAAGCCCCAAGCAACATGTCTCCTTATTTAAAGATCAGATTATCCCTCCTTCATTGTTTTGCATTTGATTTTGTTTCTTTTCTCCATTTTGGGGAAGGGCAGCTCACTATTTTGAGGAGGTGATGGAGCATGTCAGGATTTAAGGAGTGAAAGGGAAGAGATTGGTTTGGATTTTCTGCCTCTCTTTTGTGTGCTCTGAAGCTCAATATACTTAGAGTGGTGACTGCAGGTACATGGGCAGAAGAAAGCTTTTGTGCTCTTATAAACCCCACCGTTTGCTGGGACTATACCTCTATAGTCAGACAACAGGAAAGAAGTTCAAACAGTTTTTTAGCCACTTTCCATTTCAATGGGTGTTTATTAGCAATATCACTGGGTCCCAGAGACAGCATTTTAAAGTGCTGATAAGGAGTTTGATGCACACACAGATAACACAGTGCAAAGAGCAGTAATCACTATGGATGTCCCTGTTTAAAAGAAAGCTGGAGGACTAAGTCTTGTTCACATCTGAGCTTATAATTTTCCATAAATGGTAGCTAATATGTGGGAAACAAGAGCAACACTATTGCTTCTACCTCTTCTAGACAGTTTCTTACTTCACTAAGCTCAGGCAAACCCCTCATCTTCAGCAGGTTTGTAAACTCTAAATAACTGTGGAAAACACCTATCTTTCTGTCATCTTTATCTAAAGTAGTTTGTGGAAGAAGAAGAGCAAATCTGAACCCCACGTCATGAATCAAAGGAATTTCTCACGTCAGGATTTTTTAGCAATTTTTAAAAATATTGGTAATAAAAATTCATTGTATTTTATATTAATGGATGTGACAAACACAGCAGATATAGTAATTTCAGGAGAAAACAGTTTCAAAGAAATATGGTAAAGCAAGTGACTCAGTGAGATATTGGCAATTCCAAGGGGAACTCACGTCATTGACCATATGGAAGTGACAAAGTATCACCTCAATGCACTGTTCAAAGATTAATATGAAAATAATGTCATCTTGAATGTCTGCTGAAGGCATGGGTTGTAATTATGTGAATATTTTGGATACTGTCTTCTTACTAAAGGTGGGTGAATACTGTCGTGAATGTTTGATCAGACATTTAAATGGAGTTGCTTCTGCTTCACTTACACTTCTTTTACACTCACTTTCCAAGCATTGCAGTGTATTTCAATTTTACTGGTACTTGAAAAAAAAACCCAAACAAACCAAACAAAACCAAAAAAATGCAGCAAGTTTCAAGGTCATATATTTAAGTATTCCTTTTAAAAGGCATTATAATTTAGCATTAATGACAATTTGTGATAGAAATACTGGTATAATTATTTCATTTGAGACAACAGCAAGATTTGAAATTGGAAAAAAAAAACCCAACAGACACAAAACAACAAAAATTAGGAGTGCCCTTAAAAAACCAACCACTTTCATGGTTCTGTCCCATATTCTCATTAGGTCAGTCAGAAACAGGGAGTTAAGACTGGAGAAACCTTCATATGCATATAATCCTGGTCTCACTCTCATTGAAGTCAGTGATAAAACTTCCACAGGTGCTGCATCAGAACATTCATCCTCATGAACATGAAGTAAAGGAGAAGGAATAGCACCATGCAAGATACATGGCCAGTTATGATTTACTGAGAGAAAAATATTAACAGGGACTAACAAATACCTGCAGATATCTCAGTTAACATGCATTTTACTACATTATATTTCTTTGTGTCAACCTCAAAATTCTTATCATACGCGGAAACTACATGGAAATATTTCAGATCTGCACCTTTGAACATTGCACAAAGTGTAATTCAGCACCCATACAAGGGACACACACACGTGCCAAAGTATTTTTCTGACCTACCTTCGTTTTTCATTTCCCTTTGAAGTCCTTTTTACTATTGGTTTTATCTGGATTAGGAACAAGTTTCCCATAGAGTAAAATTACTTCTATAAGGAAGGCAATGGAGAAAATTTCATAACTTCACCAGGTTTCAATTTTTGGCAGTGGAGTGGTAGTTCTGTGGCAATTTCCACTTTCTACATTAATTCTTGGAGTAGCAGTTGTTTTACTGATTTTGCTCCCTATGAGTAAAGCAGGGCTTTCTCTGAGCCTTCAGGGATTTGATGTGACAGAGTTCCCAAGGTTTGGTTTCTGCAGTTAAAGAAGCTCTTTTGCATTGTTTCCACCTGAGCATCCAAACTGTGTTCAAAGAGAGGGGAAGGTAAAATTAGGAATGACTCAGCATATTATGACATCTCTTTGAATTAGTTGTAAGGGAGAGGGCAAAGACAGCCCTGTCTGGTGAAGAACACCCGACCAGCAGCTGTGTTTTAGCTCATGCACCACGTCCCTGCTCCAGCCTGTAGAAATTACTAGAGAGGGACAAAGTTTGAGGATGCTCGTGGATTACAGATTTCACCCATGGGAATCAATCGAGCACAGGCATGCTTACATCCATACACACAAGGAAGGATGGATCTGGCTTTTGGGCATTCCTGAAGTACCTGCTGTGAGGTGTATCCTCCTTACCCTCTATGAAAGCAGAGCTCAAGAAATGTGACCTCCTTGAAGATGCAGACACTCACAGACAGTGAGGGCTGCGCTTATGGCTCGGAGCTCTGCTCAGGAGTCCTTCAGCTCTTCATACTGCACCTCATTCTCAGGAGGAGACAAATCTTGCACATGGTAAGACTGTGACAGTAGCTGTGAGAATCTACACTCGGGAAAACAAAATCTTGCCTTGTATATTGCATTGTAGTAAAAGCTAAAAAACCCACCCACCCACCTACCCAAAGAAACAAACCCTAAAAAAGAATGCAAAACCTAAAAATACCTGAAAATGGCTAAATTTCCAATGATTGGTCGAAATAATAACCTCTCTTGGACCAAAGTAATCTTTGATACAAAGGTTTGGGAAAATGCACAAGGAGAATCTCCCAGTGGTGATGTTAGAAAAGTGCAAAGTTCAATTCAGACTGTAATCAAATGTGGAACTTGTATTCTAGAGAGATGCTAATTCTCCAGAGAACATGATAGCTGTCGCCGATAAATACACTGCCAAGGCCTGACATACTCTGGTTCAAGTAACCCACCCATCCATCACACATACACACACACTTCAAGGCTTCCTAAATTCTGTTTGCAGAGCCTGATCCCTGAAAGACTGAGGAACAAACAACCTTGCTACATGCCAGTAATCCCATTATCAGGCAGGATCAGGCCCTGATACTGAACATACTATCTCTCTGGTTCTAATCAAAATGCAAATGGCTTACACTGCATTTGGGTTAAGCAACAAACACCAGGAATATTTTGAGATTTCATACTCAGAGAATTGAGAAATCTTCAAGGTTGTTTGTCAAAAAGGGGTTGCATCATTATATTTTTTTTGCATTCCAGTTGTGTTTGCTATGTTAATGTATTACAATTTTAAAATCATGTTTTGTTCCCAAGTCCTTCTATGTTTTTTACAAAAACATCTCTATCATTACATTTGCATTTTAAAAGACTGCGGATGTTATACTTACAATAGGCAATATTTACATTTCAGATTTCCATATATCTGCACCAACTGGCTTTGCAGGATCTCTGGTACAATCACGCTTTCCATTATCCATCTTCTTCTGCTACAAAGATAATTCACTTTACCTCCAAACTTTGCTAGTCATGCTTTGTATAATAACTCATGTCTTACTATCCCTCACAAGTTTGGCGGCTCCTTAATATAGCTCTTACAGAGAGGGTGCACTACATATTGATCTAATTAAACGTTTCTGAATCAGGACAACAATAGTAATGGGATTAATTATTGTAATTTGTGCAGCAGAAGTATATACATAAAGAGGCAATTTCCCCCCTCCCCGTATAGCCAGCAGAAAATGAATTTCAGACATTAGGACCTGAGAGACCAGAGAGCTACAGCTGCTGAGCTAGTGTCCCTCCCATAGTCCTGGCCAGCAGCTCTGACATCCTTGCACAAAGTAATCACAGATCACAGCATTTAATCACTGAAAACAAGCACTCCAGAGGACAGCAGTGTCAATATCCCACTCTCTCATTATCTGTTTGGATTGCACATCCACACTGTCAGATAAACAGAGTGGAAAATTAAGATTAAAAATATGGTAATTTCATTTCAGGCAGCAGGCACCACTCACTGCCCCTATTATGCTATTGATTACCTCTGAATTCAATTTTTCTTTCAATGCAAACTTTAATCTGTTTGCTACCCAGCAATTCAACTCCCCAAGGGCTATTTGAGAGTAAGTAACCATTTAATCTGATGCTAACTGAAAAATCACCGTCCTTAATGAATTGTGTAAATCATTCAGCTCTAAAGCACCTTTGACTTCTATTTCATTTTTTATTTTCTACTCAATATAGGAAGGGATCGGCGTGTGAATAATTACAAAGTAGCAAGTATTTTTAAATAGAGCAAATATGATAAAAACCCTATTATAGTGGGGCATGTGTAATGAACAGTACTTTTTAATTTCAAAATAGCTATTCATTAAAAAAGAATGGGAGATTAAAAAGAGAGGCTCAAAGCTCAAGGTAAAAGTTGATAGACATTGTAATTACATGGTTAATTTCAAAGATTTATATGCTGTTATGATTTAAAAGGAATTTTTATGACCTGACATTTTCATTTGAGAAGATTTTTTATTTAAAATTAATCTTCTAGCTCCTATTCTTAATTATTTCTTGGCAAGCGATAAATGGGAATACAAAAAATGCCCTATATCAAATTTTCAGCAGAATAAATGCATGTGAATTTGTGAACAGCAATAAAGTGGTCCTACTTTCCGTACTTGAATCACTTTACATTGAAATCCAAGGCTAAAATAAATTCTTTGCATATGGAAATTATTGACACTTTTAGGAAGGCTCTTAAGCTGCAGATTCACACTCTGCTTTTTATTTTCCCAACTAAGAAATTCAAGACTCTTCAGCTAAGTCGAAATTGCCTTTCTACTTTGCAATTCAGTTTTCGGCACACCTTTCCTCCTCCTCAGCTTTGACAGGTTTTCTTCCCAGCTCCCAACAAAGAGACTGGCAGTCACGGGAGGGACTTTGCCGCCCGAATTCCCTGCAGCCTTGGCGGCAGTGAGGGAAGCCAGGGGCTGACTCAGGCCAGACACACACTCGGGTGCTTGTTTACAGCCCAGCCCATGAAGAAGGCACATCCCAGTCCTGCGCTCGCTGGGCCAGGCAGGATGCACTTTATGGATGCTGCCGCCTCCACCCACTCAGGGCTTTTCCTCAGAGCTGGCACAAAACTGCGAGCTCAGCTGCAAGCAGTGCAACCACAGAGTCCTTCCCTTGACACTGGTGGCCATGCCTTTTGCTGTGACTTTGCTGATGGTGCAGGGCAGCCTGATATTAAAGCACTTTGGGACCCCTCTAATTTTCCCGGCACCAAGGGAGTGCACCCAGCGCTAACAGGCAGTGGTCCCAGTCCTCTCTCCCCCAGGTCCCACATGGGATGAGGGACGCAGGGTGCAGGTGTGAGATGCAAGACACAGGACACAGGATGAGGGATGCGAGTTGCAGGATATGGGGAGGGGGGTACAGGATGTGGGATGCAGGATGCTCTCTCCCTCACAGTGCAGCCAGGGGAGGAGCAAAGCAGTGCATTCCAAAATGCATTTCCCACTAAGACAGCTGTGTGGACAGCCCCAACAACAAGCCTGAAGGCAGCCCCCACTTTTAGCTCCTGCTCTTGGCTCTTGCTCTGCAAAATAGATTGGGCTGAATCATGTGGGGACTAAGGGCTTTTTGCGTGTCACCAGCCAGAAGGTGCCGGTTTACCCTGCCATCCCCCCACAGATGCCCCCAAATCCACATGACCTCACTGCTTTCAGATGGAGCTACAGAGATGCCAAGGGAACCCTGCCAGGTCAGAGGGACTTGCAATATCTGTTTTCTCTACAGCAGCAGCAGCAGCAGCAGCAGCAGCAGCAGCAGCAGCAGCAGCAGCAGCAGCAGCACGTTGAGCAAGGAGAAGGACAGGCTCTTTCTGCCCAGTGCTGCATAGAGGGAGCTGGCTGCAGTGAGGTAGGTTCTGGGGGTGGCTTGTTCCCACAGCCCCTGCACCCCAGCGAGTGGAAAAAGCCAGCGCCCGTTGTGCTGCTTTGCTCAGGAGAGCAAAGCCAGCTGACAGGCGCATAGGAAAATGCACTGCTCCTGTCACTGGGCCAGTGTAAAACCCCCTGGAGCATCTGTCTGCCTCCAGCCCCAAAGACAGAGTGGTGGGGGTGGTGACAGTGGTGGCACTCAGGGTACCATAGCAGGTACCCTGTGTGGTGGCCCCGCTGTGTGCTCAGGGGTTCGCATGTATCCACATGCCCCCAGCACCCTCCCACCTTCACACCCTCTCAGCACAGCACATGCAGGGGGATCAGTATGTGATAAATCACAAAGGTGATTAAATTAACTTTTCATGCCTTCCAGACATAGTCACCTGCATTTTCTGTCCCCTCTCATACCCTTCTGTTGGCTTTGCTGTCCTTATTCCCAAGCACAAGACAGATGAAACCAGCTCCCGTTTATTTTTTTTCTTTTTTAATTCAAACCTCTGGGTAAAAATTCCCTCCTTTCCCACAAATTCCCTAATTCTGCAGGTGGTTGTAGGGCTGCAGTACTTCAGGGCCTCAGCTAGCCCAAGAGGCAACCACTATCAGCACCATCACCATGTCTCCTGCCACCAGACAACATCCACCTCCTGACTGCAGCAGGCATTAGATTGGGAATCCTATTCAGAAAGCTACTGAAGCTTCACTGAATCTTGCCCATCCTTGTGTTAGTCCAACTGACTTCTGTAGGACTGCAATAGCCAAGGCTCGATGTAGGGCTTGCTTGGGACCAGCTTGAAGATTTTCTTGTGAGGTAAATTGAGAGTGGAGAGGTTTCCACCAAATGAGGGGAGAATTTTTCCTTTCCTGTGGGATGCTTGCTCATCGTCCTGGAAATTCCTGAGCTTTCTTATAACATAAAATAATGACAACAATAATGTATGGTGAAAAGTTTTAAAGGGGGAAAAAACCCCTATTCATGTGGTTGAGGTGCACTCTTGGTTTTGCTACAGGTACTGTACAGAGTTGAAATCATCAAGGCTACTGACATAAGAAAATGTTGCCTGTGTTTACAGAGCCCCAAGTCATCTGGCTTTAGAGGGAGAATGGTGGAGTGCCAATAATGTTATTAAAAACCCTCTGCGATTGTTCCAAAATATTTCTTTAATAAAAGGTAGCATTTACAGAATAGTCTGTGTTGGGGCAGAGTAGAAAGGTTTTGCTGGCACTTGTTTGGAAAAGGATGCATTAACCCATGTGTTATGACCCAAAGCAGGATTGAAAAAAAATGATACCACACAGAAAGTATTTCATGGAAACACAGCCGAACGGGAAGCCTGTGCACACTGCAGGTCTGCCTGACAGCACACAGGCCTTGAAGAGCTTTATTGTTCCATCACAAACACTTCCACAAAATCTTAGGCACATGACACTTAGGATTTAAGCTGAGTTCTGAGCAGTTTTGTACTATGGTTGCCAAGAGTGTCTTTTAAAAAAAATTTTTCCAGCGGTGGGACCGAGGTCCCATTAGAGCTGTTATCTGTATGTCTCAAAAATTCAAATCATTACATTCAGACAGATAGAGAACATATATAAGCTTTTTGCAATGCTTACATCCTTTACACATATGAGTCAAGTTCAGTTCAGAAAAGCCAGTACAAAGTTCATTTATGTGATGGAGACTTTATTCTTAAATTATTTCTGAATATGAGACTTAGGCTCCTCAGGCTCTAGGCAATTTACATTTTTCTAATTTAATCCCCAAAATGACAAAATTATGAAAACAGTCATATAACCTGTACTTACTGTATAATTTACCCATGTTGCAGAATTTTAAAAATTGGTCTTCTTTCTACAGAAAAATATAAATATGTAAGTATGTAAGCATGCATGCACATGGTAAATGTGCAGATAATATACTGTATGTATTCATGAGAGAGACACATTGAACTGTGCAACATATATTACAAATATGCTGTATGTGCCTATTTTCTCTCATGGGTGTCACAGTAACTTCTGATTATACATTAAACAGCTGCTACATACACTGAACATATTTTGTACACACACTCTGGCTATTTTTTGAAAGCTGAAATAATTGCTGTGAAGGGAAAATTATGTTCTCCCTCCCCCTCGTTTCACGTCATACAGAAATGATCCCCACGCAGACAAGGAGGGGGCTGTCTGCAGCTTTTGCCAGCTGAGGAGAGGACCTGCTCTCTGGCAGAAAGAAGAATGTTGCTAAACCATCCCCTCAAGCTACCACATCTCTTCATGATTCTTTGTGCTTGTGCACAGCATTAGATAGAGCCTTCTTGAAGCAGTGCTTAGTGTTTTGTCACTTGGATTTTGTGCCTCCTCAGGACCCCTTTCCTCACCTCTCCCACTTCCACATTTAATAATGTGAAAAACAAACTTGAACCCAAGGTATTAGATTTGTGCTTTTCAGGTGTATCTGTTCCTCATCTGACTCACCAAAGCTTATCTAGTCAAGAAGCAGCTGAGATCCTCTGGGCAAAGCCCCTTTTAAACTGGGAGCTCTTACCAGCAGCAGCAGCCTGCAGTTTTGCATGTGCTTTTTTGGTCTCCAGCCCCCTCACCCACCAACACACATGCAGTCACCCCCTCAATCCTACACACACACTTGCCATGAAAACAGACACAGGGAAGGGTGCTACCTGCCACCCTTCACATCTATTCCACACAAGATCCTGTAATTTTCACAGCATCCAGCAGCCATGACTTTCAGCAGCTTGGCTAAAAGTGTAGCCCCAGACACCAGATTGTGATTTTTATTTTTGTTGTTGTTGTTGTTGTTTTTAAGTGTTTCTTTTACATCTTCACCCACGTGCAGGATAATTCCAGGGATCTTAGCACTATGGGGTAGTTGGGATGTCCCATGCACGGGCTCATTGTGCTGGCACATTTGCACTGTGGCCAAAGGCCTCTGTCCCCATCTGGCAGGTTTTCCCTTTATAGAAACAGAGTGAGAAAGCTTCAACCCTTTCCTGAGACTTCTCTGAATTTCCATGTATCGCTGGTGTGATGTGTAAAGATCATCTGCTAGCCAGAGACCCCTGATGGAAGTTTCTACTGTCTGCAGTACCTAAGCACAGACGTGGTGAATAAGGGCAGGTTCTGCCTCCCACGGCCTGATATTGGAGGATGGAAATAGCATACAGGACCAGTTTGGGTTAAAGCTCCCACACGTTAGCCTCTTAGCCTGAAAGAGGTACCAGGTTACCTTATTCCTGTCTTATTTCAGCTCAAGCCTATCAGCACAATAGGAAAATTTGTTTATGTGTGCACACAGTTCCCTTTATTCGTCCTTCATGATTTCTCCTCTGGGAATGCAGGAGAGTCCATAATGGACCCTCTTCATTACAGTGGTCAGTACTGATGGTCTGTCACAGATGCAGAAAAATGCATGTATGCAGAGTAATTTTAAATTAATATCTTTTGCCACGTTGGTGCTGAAAAACTGCCTCAAAAGCTGTTATGATCCATCATGGCAATGAGCACTTATGGACTTTTAAATCCACAAATTAGATGTTGTGCACAGGAACTAGAGGCAATTATGTTCAGCTCAGTACATAGATCCTCAGCCACACAAATCCAGTTTCAGTCCACACCTCCCACTATGCTAAACCCCAGTATTTGCTTGTTTATGTATCTATTTATTTACAGCTGGGGTGAAGCTATTAAAATCATACATATAAATAAAAATGATAAAGGGAGATAAAAAAAAACTCTGTGTGAACTTTGGTCTATAAAAAGGTTACAGCTTCTCAATATTATAGTTTTTGAAATAGCAGAGACGACAGATGCATGTGTACACACACACACACAGTCAGAGAGAATCAGAGACTCAAACTTTTCAATATGAAGAAAAACCAGGAAAAAAATCGTGCACTGAAAGTTGAGCAAAATTCCACTTCTAAAAATTCCATCTGGATCAGAACCTCACAGCTTCAATATCTGCACACTTAGCACATTTTATGGCTATCTTAACTCTCTGCAAAATTGATTTATTTGGAAACACCTACAGAAATTTAAAGGCAAAAGAATGAAAATCATGCCGCAGAAGAAATCATCATCAGTCTGTAATTTTTTGCAAGGGTTTGTATAGGTAGCTGAATTCCTGGGTGTGCCACATTGTCAGCCAAGCCCATGCAGTGTGGAGGAGAACATTACCATGAGTGCAGCACAGAAACTCTTCTGAGCCTAAAAAATTTATCAGTACCTCTCATTGCTTACCACTTCATTGATAATAGTGTAAAGTTTTCTGTCTCTGAGCAGGAGTGCAGGGTGGTAAATGGGGCAAATTCCTTGCACTTTCCCTAGGAAAAAAGTGACAAGCATGTGTTTACCACTGTCTTTGAAAAACTTTTTCCAATAATGAAATGAAACAGAAGTTTTGAAACTCTCCATCATTACATAAACTCCAGTGCTTGGAAAGTGAGATGGAACCACTGCTCAATAAACCCCTTCAAATCTTTGAAAAGGGTGTGCTTTCTTCATCCCTTTTCCAGAGAAATCTCTAATTGTCCTGTCAGTTTCTCCAAAAATGGGTGTCAAAGACAATTGTTGTTTTTGAAGTAATTGGAGCAGCCTCAAAAGACAAAAATGCAAGACTTTCTGCACAGTACTGGGTATAGGATACCCCTGAGGGATGGGGAGAGGAAGGTCCACGGCAGATATGAGAGGGACAGAGAGAAGGAACACCAGGAGCTCAGAAAACTATGGAGCAACTCAAGGTTAACTTGTTTCAAAACTATTTAGGAAATAACATTGAAACTATGAGATAAAGCACCCACTGAAAGGGATGTTGTGCTGAGGGATGTTGTCTGACTTCAAAATGGATAAGGGAGAGCACTTGACAGGGAGAGAAATGCTTGACAGGAAAATTGGGATGCCAGTTTTGAGAGTAAATTAATAATAGCAAACACAGGCAAGCTAGATGAAATGCTACCTAGTAGATATTTTCTGCTGTATAAATTAAGGAGCTGCTAAGGAAATGCTTTATTACACAACATGTAATTAAAGTGTGGGACCTTAAGCCACAGATACTACTGAGGTTAGAAAAAGAGGGTTTTAAAATGGACCAGTGTTTATATGGATATTGAGAATCATGACACATTAGCTGGAATAAAACCCAGGATACCCCGAAACACAAGGAGATTAGTTGCACAAAGAAACTTTCTAAAAATGTGTTTTACATTATGTCCATGTCCTGTGGTTCCAGAAGCCTGTGAGGAGGACTCGGGGTTGCTGCCTCAAAGAGCAGCACCCCAGCAAGGCAGGCTGCTGTAGAGGATCTCTAAAGAGGCATGGGCCGAACACATCCACATGGCTTCATGCCTCTGGATGGCTGCTTGGCACCTGCCTGCTCTGCCCTAAGGCATCAGCTTTGCCAGAACCGGCCCCCTCACCTCCTCTCTAGGCACCCAAAAGTCTCCAGATGAGCGCTTTATGGTCAAGCACATTGAAGGAGGCTGAGGGAGCACGGCATGCTGAACTGAGGTCTTGGTGCACAAGGGGGAAACCAAGAAGGTCATGGCCCCACTGTCAGTCACATGCAGCACATACCACTTTTCTAACTCAACAATGGCAAATTTCCCTTAGCAATAAACACTGCAATTCTCCACAATGCGATTTCTTACCTACTTCACCATATACAGTGCTGCTTAGGACTTCAGACAGGGGGTAAGACTACCTGTTGTTGCTCTTTCTGTGATTTTTTCCACTACAAAAATATGTTAAAAAGGTCAGTTTTTGCTGCTTTTTGTCCTCCTCTTCTTGTATGCAGTCTGTTAGTGATATCTAGCTGGACTTCGTTTTCTTGAGCTACTGGAAGCCTCAAATAGGTTTCTTACTATACAGGCAATAAAAAAGTATTAAATGCCCTGCAAATAACAATAAATATTAAATCTACAAGACCACATTTTTAGAAACCTCAGCAAAATGGCTCTCAGGTGGAACACCTCTGCCATGAAGGGGGCTTGCTCTTGAAATTAAGTGCATGGATGAACAGGAAAGGAATTAAGACGGCCAAGAAATGCACTCCAGAGGACTGTCACTGCAAGAGACATTCAAAACCAGATGAAAACATTGGTTTGGATGGCAAGAAATTATATCAACATGCACCCTGGTACAAAGATAAACTCCCTGGAGATACTTCTAGGAATGTCTAGGTGTTGAACTGAAGAACAGTGGGAAGATCTTTATGTAAGCAGGAAATAAAGAAGTAGTGGAGCTCAGAGTGGCTTCGCTCTGTCAGCAAGGCTGGGCTGAGAGGGGCAGCTGAGCCACTGAAACACAGCTTTGCACTGATTTCCCTGTGCTGCTCCTGGTTTCAGCCCTGGATGTTGCACACCAGCAGCTGCAACACGCAGTGCAGCCAAGCCGAGCCCTGGACCAGCAGAGGAAAACCATCACAACTGAGGTTTCATCACACATAACTAAAGTAGCTCTCCCACACCTGTCAAAACCAATGGCTTGCACACTGCATATACTCCCTTTAGCATTTAGCACCTCCCTGGTCTCACATAACTGGGCAGCTTCTCAACACAGTAACTCACCCTACTGAAGGAACACGCTCCAGTCCAAGGAGCACCCAGCACCTTGCAATTAAGTACTCTCTAGGCAACAGAAATAGCTGCCTAGGAATTCACCCAGGTCCCTTATGACTCTGCTGGGCTTCTGAACTCTCAGACTGTGGGCTGCAGCTGAAATGCTGGCACAGCACAATGCCAAGATGCCCCAGTAACCTCTTCAGAGAGGGCTTATAACAACAGACCAGTTGTCCAGCTGGAGCAACATCTCAACACCTTGGTAGTGCTCACTCAGCAGTGTCCCTGTGCTGGTTTACATTAGAGTGTGCCTTTCCCTGGCTGCTTGCTCTCAGTTTCTCTCTCCCAGCACCCAAAAAGCTGCTGGCTGAGAGCCCCAGCAGCTGGATGTGCCTGCCCACATACCAGAGATGATACCTACATTCTACCTCATTGCTTTCTGTTGCTATGGACTTGATTACACAGCTCTCAGTGCATAACACAACTTCCTGTGGATTATATATCCTCCCCCAGCACTGGGACAGGGAGCCTGGGACTTTGGAGAAAGTGAAGCAAGAGCACGTCACCACCCCCAGACCTAACCCTACCACAAAACTATATACAGGTCACTGTCACAGATATATTAAAGCCCCAAAGATGGAGTTGCTGAAGAGTTTTAAATAGCGCTTTGAGACTAATGGATAGCTTCACAGGCTGAAATGTGCCAGCCTGGAGTAGATCCTCAGCATATGAAGAATCAATGACTGTAAACGAGGAGTTGAAATTGGAAGAGGCAAAGCACAGTGCAGAACTAAAAAGAAATCACTGCACAACTAATGTGATAGGAGAGGAATTGAAATGGAGAAAAAGCATCCTATTTCTGTGCCCAAAACAGGTGGAAATGTGAGGAGGAGTTTTTATTTTTTAAAAAATAATATTTTAAAGTAGTTAAAGACTTTCTATTAAAAGAAAAATTGAGGAAAACTTTCGTACAGCTATGGGGAAAAAGAAAAAGTGACCTATGATCATGCTGCAAAGGAACCTACCTCCAAATCCGAAACACGTCACAATGATAAATGGAAAGAAGTTAAACCTCCAAAATGCTATGACTATCCTCAGTTCTGTTCTGGACAGATGTTTGATGTATTGTATTTCTCTGTGACAGAGACCTGAGGGTTCAGAGGGGTTTTTTTTTATTATTTAATATTTTAGTGAAACTTGTATAGCTTGTCATGCCAGCAAGGTATTTTTTAATTAAAATGAAATGTATGTGTGTGGGGTGAGCCAGAGTTTATGAGGAGCTTCTTCAGGGGGAAAATGAATCAGTCCAGGATTTTCAAGAAAGATTCAAGGCTAGGCTCAAGCTTACTAACTCAGGAGGAATGTAAATTAGAGTGTACTTACCAGGCAGGGAAACCTGGGCTGGGAGTCAGGTTCTCCAGCTGGGGAGGGCATCCACCCTTGTTGCTCCACATGGCAAGTAAAGCGGCCATTTTCCAGCAACAGGGGCAGTAGGAAGGACCTTTGCTTGATGCAATCCTACACAGTGGGTTCTAAGAATACCCTGCTTGAGCAGGGAGGTTAGACCAGATGATTCCACTCTGGTCCTTTCCAACCTGACCCTGTGATTCTGTCATAAAAGTACATCGGGGCTTCAAAAAGAGCCTCAAGTTCAGCTTTCCAGCAGCAATTCTCCTACACCTTACTGGGACCAAAGTGGAAGTCTTCCCTTTGCCCTAATTCTTGGAGTTTGTCAATGAACAATCTCTGGGGAGGGATTCTAATGACTGAGAAATCTGACTGAGAAATGACATTACATCCGAACACAGGACTAGGATAAGGGGCTAAAAATTCAGGGAGATAACCCTTTTTTAAAGGCAATTTTTTATGCTCTTGCACTGGGAGACAAAAGAAATGTAAGAGCAGAATGGTAAGAGCAGAAGATGAGAGGCATAAGATTATTTCTTCTTAAAACACTTCGTGAATGCTATGTCTGTAGCTTATTTTCAGGTTATTCATATTAATTTTCTGAGCATCAATTTTCTGAGTGGGATCTGTTTTGTCTTATCCTGGTAGATGAATGGTGTTCTTCAGGGTTTTTATTACTTTCTGGGGGCTTTTTATTTTTTCTTCTTCTATTCATTTCATAATGTGATATACTTGTAATAAGTACTTGTCCTCTCTGAAATCATTCTTGATAAACAATACATATGAATCATCATTTTTCAACCTTGTTCTGAACCATTTCAAAATTAATAGGCTAATTAGTAACCTGGTAAACTATTATCATAACCATTTTTTAAAAACCAACCACTTTGGTGTGGCCAGAAATCGCTATTGAGATAATATCCATGACAGTCTTTTGCAACACCCTGCCACATCCCGAGACTTGAAAGTTTCTCTGCTATGTGCTGAAGCACGCTCTTGTGGTGGGACCTAGAGTGCCAAATATGAAAGGGTGACTCACGTTCCTCGGGATCCAGCGATCCTCTCCTTGAATATTTTACATAGCTGAATCCCTAGTCAACCTGCCTAACTTGAGGTGCCTGGCTCTCTCCCCATCAAAGGCACCTGGGGTGGAAAAGCTCCTTGAAGAAGCGTCCTAGTATAGGAATACACCTGACCTGAACTGGGCCACACACTCAGGTGCTGGGCAGAGGCAGGGAAGTGCTCCTCCTGCTTCAATCTAGTTAAATTTCACTGGCTTTTTCTGCTCTTGCAGTGCTTGATCTCTTCCTTCTGCACTGTACAGATACCCAGCCCCTATCCTGGCTTTTCCAATCAGTCTGGACTTTTAAATCTTTGGCAACACTGGCGTCTGCATTAGTGCAGTGTCGTGGAAGGATTTTTTAATACTGCCAAAGCAGGATGACAGCCTGTATTATGATCCTACATGCAGCTTCATCTTCAGTCTCTCCCCACTACCCAGGGTGTTAACCAGATTATATTTCTATCCATCTTGCGCAAGATGAATATTTCTAAACTGGCTATCCCAGTCTTACAGTCTGCAGCACTATCTGTGTCCACAGCATGAATATTTTTATTTAGTCTCCCATCCTTCAGGAGTGACTTTTCTTTACCCTCCCCTAAGCAGGAACCTCTCTGAAAGTATTCTTCCCCAGTACACCTTCTCAAATATTGACCTTTAAATCTCTGTGCAGGTGGACAAGTGGGAGCTCCCCTCAGCTGGTGTCTGCTTACAACTCTTTTGTGCACCTCTTCGTGCCACAATTATTTTATGCATGCACCTTCTGCCTTAGCATGGAGAAAAAACCCTCCCACCCTCCCCATTGCCTTTTCACAGGAACAGCAGCATCAGGGGCTTGAGGAAGCATGAGTTCTGCCTCTCTCCTGTCCTGCTCAAGCAATCATAAAACCAGCAGCTTTATGATAATGTCCTGCATGTTGCCATGGTGCAGGAGAGGAACCAGTTTCACCCTCCTGTTGCTGAGTGTGCTTCAGTAGTGACATCCCATGTGCCACAGGAAGTTTTCTGCAGTTTTATCGTTTTTGCCACTATTTTGCCAGCCGGCTTCTTAGTAGCAAATTGAGCAGGAAATCGCATCTTTTCCCCCTCTAATATATTTACCCATTTAATCAGGCTGCAACACTTTTTTGGTATTTTTTGTGGGCTTAAAAAAATATTCTAGCTGTTGTGTCTACAAAATTAAGAAATCATCCTTTCTCAATATGCCAGCTTTTTTTTTGCCATGTAATCCATCTTTCTCTTGATCTAACCAATCAATTTCTATTATTTATATTGAAAAGTCCTGCACTTAAACTTTCCTTCCTTCCTTCCTTCCTTCCTTCCTTCCTTCCTTCCTTCCTTCCTTCCTTCCTTCCTTCCTTCCTTCCTTCCTTCCTTCCTTCCTTCCTTCCTTCCTTCCTTCCTTCCTTCCTTCCTTCCTTCCTTCCTTCCTTCCTTCCTTCCTTCCTTCCTTCCTTCACTTCCTTCCAACACTTCCACCTCACCTTTCCAAGTGAGCTGGTCTTCAAGCTCCAAAGCAAAGAGCATGCACTTCTTTTCCTTTGGCTACCTGGAAATAAGGCTGTCTTGTCATGATTTTTATCCTGAGTACTTCATTTCATAGCATTTGAGGAAGAAACTCATGTCTTACTGGGTTTTCCACAACCTAAGTTTAGCAACATAACTCTCCTTCTGGTTTCCACATGTTTACAAAAGATGATGTATGTCCCCCTGGAAATGGATTACCAGCTCTGTATGGGCATACTTGCATGTTTGTGTGCCTCCACCAGCATGAGGAGTCAAAGACAGCTGGACTCACTACATGACTGAAGTGTCTGCTCTCAGCTTCACTTATTTTGTGGAGCAGGCTGTCATGGCATGACCTGGAAATCTTCACACTGGAGTTCAGGAGAGAAAGTAAAAGAGAGAAAGAAAAGTTTATCTGCTGCATAGTATCCTCCACATTCCCTAAAAAGCATGTGTTGTTAACAGCAGGACTGCCATAGAGCAGAAGACATTTGCAAAATTCCCCTGTGGACTTGTGGTGGGTCTCTGTAGAGTCTGAAAGGATGGAAAAAGGAAGACAGATGAGATTTATAATTTTTTTTTCTTTCTGAATTAGACAGTGGATGTTTCAGTTTAAAGAGATTCACATGTAAGTTTAATTCCTTCTCACAACAGAATGTAAACTGTGGTGTGAGTAAAGGGTTTTTGCATGATGTCTGCAATCTCTTTCTTCCCTCTCTTTAGGGAAGATAAATCTTCCTCTCCCCACACCCCATGTTGAACACCAAGATATATCTGCATGTGGCCACTGGCACTTGGACACTCACATCAGCATAAGGAGAGATTATGGTGGCATTATGGCCTTCTGGTGTTGAATACAGAGAAAATAAGGATCAACAGGAGAGCACAATGCGTACTTGCTGCAGGCTGGCCAAAAGAAGCTCAGTATCAAGGGCTGTGGAGGTGTTGAGGTGCCACCTGGGCTACCAGCTCAATTACTCAGCTCAGCTGGAGAGAAAAGGCATAGCAGAGAAGATGGCATCTGTGTTTTTGAGTCCTCAAAGGCTATCTGTGGAGAAGGTAAACTCATTTGGCATCTACTTTAAACCCTGCATATTGTATACCCATTGCTGACCAGAGGAAAAATAAATGGTGTTGGTACAGTTCAACAGTGGAACAGTTCAGTGGAACAGTTCAAAGTGTGCTCAACTAATATATAACTACATCCAGGGTACACCTGGCAAAAAAATTTTATTTTTTTAGACATTGTAGGTTTATGTTGTATTTGCAAATCTTCTATTTGCATGTCAAAGTGTTATTGTGACGCCAATATCACCAGCCCCATGACTATTGCACAAACAGAGATATAAATATGGATTTTCTCCCCAACAACTGAGACCTTAAGGGTTATAGCTCAGCAACTGAGAACAGTAGGTCATTTGACACATTTAACACCAAAGAAATGTCCCTCACGGTGTTACAACATTGGTTTTAAAGCTCTTAATTACAGATCAGTCAGACCCAGGAACAAGGGTTTCATATCTTTCAATCAGCTGAAGGAGTCTTCCTGACTGCTGCAGTGTCTTCAAGAAAGATATCTGAGCTGAGTGTGGTCGCTGGGAGAGCAGCACTGTATTATTCATAGGAATATGGCAGATATGCAAACGCCTGTTGAGTTTCCAAATTGCATTCAGCTTTTCCACGAAGTATTCCTGGCATTTTTCTCATTCATAGAGGAAAGGTACTCCCATAAAGCAGATCAAAGGGAAATAGGAGCTTAGCACTCAGAGGAAAGATCCTTTCCTTCTTTTTGCCCTGTCAGCATAGGAAAAAGTGACAAACAAGTTCCCTCCTTTCCCACAGCAAGGTAGGCAAAGCACAGCGCCTGACAGACACCATATCAAAGGGACGAGCCACGAGGTTAGCATGCAGCACCGCTCTGTGTCACAAGTGCTGCTCAGCCACCTCTGCCCCTGCGGCACTTGCTCACCAGGTATTATCTTCCAACAGTTTACCTCCATGGGTTTCAATGGGAAGCACTAAGACACTCTCTTTCAGGACAAAGAAAAAGGGATCAAGTAAATAAAGAGGCCAAAATACCTGAACGCACCAAGAAAAAATATGGAAGGATTCATTTAAAAGAGTCTGTGTGGCATGCTGTGTTCTGTCATCTGACAACACTGCTGCTGGCAGTGGGAGGCCAAAGAGCACCTTTAAGCACAGAGAAGCTGCTGAAAACAAGCCTGGGACAATGCGACCCTCTGTGGAGTCAAGAGAATTTTCATGAGTATCAAGATCAAAATCATCATGTTTTGGTGTTGGTAATTTTTGTCTCCTAATTTCAAAGACAAATGCCGCAATTAAAAACTATATTTTCTGCAATTGTTTAGAATAAAAAAATGGAAATGGTGAAGAAAAGGTGAAGCAAAAGAAAGAATTTTTGACACCAGAAGCAGAGAGGATAAGATATTTTCCTCCCTAATTTTTCCGGCAAGCCTAGGCAGCTCCAGGTGGGACAGGTCACCAAGAAACATTGCAAGATGTAGCTGGTAAAGGAGGCCCAGATCCATCAGAAAGTCTTTATGGGACTGCGTCTTTATGCCCCATGCTGGGTCAATTACAGTGGCCATGGCCAAGCCTGCAGCTCCCTGGGAGAACACATCCCACTGTGCAGCTAATCTTTGTAAAGTGTTCCCATACAAACAGCTGCCTCACCAGTAGGTAGATGCTAGGCACCAGGGAGCCAGGAAAGCAGGGCAAGAGATGAGTAGGAACATATCAAAGACAATTACGTGCAAGTAGGTTTTTTCGCTGGGTTTTCTCTACCTCACCCTGCAATGGAAAAAAACCTGAGATCATGGATTGAGCATAAAAAAATGGATAAAGGAAGGACTTAATTTGTAGGTGGGCTTGAATCTTTAATACTGTGCCCCAAGGAAGCCACTGCCTAGACAGCCAAATACTATCTGGAGTGACTAATAAAGGCAGGAATTATGGCACAGACCCCCATAGTCGTCCCATCTATCTCAGCTAGTGAACAAGCAGATGCTTTAGCTTTCTCCGCCCAGGAGGCTGAAATTCCCCTCATGAAGAGCCTTCCAACATTAATTGCAGAGACACAACCTGCCTTTCTATAAGACAAATTAATAATTTCCTTAATCCACCATCGGGAAATGGAAAGCTTTGATGCTTTAATTCCTTTCCTGTGACCATGGCAACAACAAAAAGGAAGAGGGGGGGGATGTTAATTTTCTCATCCATGAGAATTTCGGCAAATAGTATGTTAGCATTCTTTGCCTGTAAGTGAGTCTTGGCTATAGAGGAGTCCAGAGAATCACACAAAAGGCAGGTACAAAATCAGGCACCTCAGACATAATGGTACATAATGATGGGAGGGAAGCTGGAGCTAGACTTCAGCAACATCACTCGGGGCAGAAAATGCAGAGGGGCTGTAGCACTATGATTATTTAACCCAGTTCCATCACCCTTCAGGGACAAAAACCAGCTCACCACAGTGTTGTGCTGGGGGCATTGAAGCCCACTGATGCTCAGAAAGGGAGACCTGTTAAAATTAGCATGGTTTGACCTTCTCCAAAAAAAGAAACAGAACACGAGGACACGATTCTTAGCCTGCAGTACAGGTAGTTATAGCATTAAACATGGTTATTGCATAAAAGTGCAGTGTATGTGTGTGCATGTATATAAATACACATATCTATGTATATACATGCACATATGTCTCACATGCCCGCACTTCACAGTCTAATGTCTGTTTGCATGCACAATACCAGCAGTGGAAGAAATCTCTAGTACCCAGATGGAAAATCCTTTTTACGTCATGCACGAAGTGCAGATGCATGAGTAAACACACTTTCCAATCCAGAACATTTCGTCTCATCTGTGTGGTCCATGAAGATCAGTTTGATGTGTGCTACACCCTGCAGTACCTAGGAGGATGTTAGGCCTCATGGGCCAAAGCCCTGCTGAGGAACACACACCAAAAAGTGTGGCTGCTTGCAGCACAGAGCTCACACCCTCTAATTTACAGGTTATAGACAAGACTCTGCTTCTTTTCCTTAGGAGCACAAGCTCATCCTCCATGCACACAGCCCTACTTCTACAAATCCAGTCAGCTGGAACAATCCAGGAACATGCAGAACAGCCCGGGTTCAAAAAACCCTGAGGTTTGCGTACAGAAATGCTCACAGAGCTGATACTAAATGCAGCTCCTCTGCTGGAGCTTCCACTGATTAGTCTGCAGCAAGGAGAGGCTGGATTCCTAGCGTGTGAATCAGGCTGCATGGTTTGAGGGAGGCTGATTCACCCAAGCTTGACTATGCTGGAACTGATAGAGCCAAGGCTTTGCGCAAGTGGAGGTATCAAAACAAGGATCTAAATACATAATCCTCAAACTGAGTGCGTCTCCGGTTGAGAGGAGACTGCATTCAGCTGCTCTGAGGAGCTTGTGTCTCGAGGTCCTCTGACATGGTCCAGGGCTGCCTGGTCTGCTCAGAGGTGATGCTGCCCCAGCACCTGCATTCTTTTGTAGCTTGGATGTACAGGCTGTCTTTTCTAACACACACTTCTGGCACACACTTGTCTTTCCAGCTGCTCAGCCACCGAAAGCATAGTAAATGCTGAATAATGTCTGCTTCATTGGTATTAAATAAGAAAAACTTTTGACTTTATGGGTGCTGAGGAGTACAATGTGATTTCAGGTAGGCACAGAAATATAGTGCAAAGCTTTGAATGGGCCAAGAAGCATCTAAAGGGCATATCTGTATTCAACACTGAGCACTCTGACCCGATATGTGAATATCAGACTCACCTGGTGACAAAAGTTGGGACACTTCCCTTCTCTGGAAAGAAAACCTCATTTACTTAGTCTTTGTTCATGCTGAGACTTGGCCAGTAGGCATGGTGAAGCTAAATTTTACTGGCTTCATGAAGCAGCCCTCTTGAATTAAGAGCCTGTGCAATCAAAGGAGCAGAGTGCCTTTCAAAGGCACTGAGCTTGTTCAGCTGCTCCTCAGAGTTTCCTTACCAGTGGGATGCCTCCCCAAGGATCATGTCCTGCTCAAATGTATGGTTTCCCCAGACAACTGCTGTCTGTTGCATTTTTCTGCATCATTAAAACCCAAGGCAGCACTTTGCTGATAGCACTGAGAAATAGAAACAGCAAACAGTTGCTGCAATGCTGTGTTTCATAAGGTGGGTGAGAAATTTCCAAAGAAAAAGAAGCTGAACTTCCCACAACAGAATTATAATTCAATACATTTACCTTTCACTCTGTGCTTAATCTGCATTTCTTGAAGTTCATGTGGACCCATTTAACCTTCAGGGAACATTTATTCACTGAAGATGGCTAGTCACTAACTGATCCCATTTCAGCTTAATACCTTGCCTTTTGTGCTGCCTTCTAACTACAGAACCCAGACGTAAAAGAGTATGCTGGTACCCTTCTACCAGCACAAATCCCAAACGAAAAAGAGTTTGAGCATCTCTGCCACCTATCATTTAGCTGAGATGCCTATTTCAGAATTCAGGGTGCCTAAAGAAGATGGACAAGCAGGCCTTGAACACCCAAAGTGGATTGGGAGGGTCAATTAGAATTATGCATTAAAAATGCCCTTTGAATACCTGTAATGCAGAGTGTGGGTCTGTTTAAGGCAAGGTTGTTTACAGTGAGGTTTCACTGCATTGTCACAGTTTTGTGAAGTGCAAACAGGGAATAAGGGTACCTGCAGGAGCCAGTGGCAGTCTGTTTGTTTGGCTGAGTGGGTAGAGCTGATGCACCTCGTAGTTTAGGGAAAACAAATGTTCTCAGGAGGACAGAGAGAGGCACAGATGTATATTTTGTTTACTGTTAGGGATATTAGCTTTAGCACATGTGTGTGTGTGTGGGCTTAGAGGATTAAGCATGATTGTGTATTGACGGTCAATAATATTTGCATTTTATCATGTGTAAATGATATTAACACAGAAGTTATGATGCAATGTGTAGCAAGTTTCATTATCCCTCATTAAAGCAGCTCTCTCTTGCAAGTGCAAATGTACTGGAAGGCTGACCTAAATGTAGAAGAAGCTGAATGCTGATCCTTATCTTAATGAACAAATACAATTAGCCCAGTGTAAGAGTGTCAGGTATTGAAATGATCCTCTATATTACCTTCTGTCTTTTATTTCTCTGCCATGAGCATCTCCTGATGGTATCAGAGCAGCATCTCATCACAGCACCTGGCAAAAACTACCTGAGGGTCCATGAAGCATCATATCTGGTCAGTCAGTCTAGGCCCAGGGTAACCAGCCATTTCTCTTGTGGTTGGACTTCCTCAAATGTACACTTAGACTTTTAGGACATCCTGGGGAAGGTTTCTATTTCATGCCTTTCAGCTTTCTTGACTGTCTCAAAGAGGGGACAAAGCCTCAGTCCCCTCTACCAGAGCTGGTGTCCCTTGCAATGGTTGCTCCACTGGCAATTTATGATAATGAAGATCTGAATGAAGGATCTGCAGAGAGCCCTTGCCATCCTTTTGGGAATTCTCTTGATAAAAGTGTGGCAAGGCTAGTGACATCCTTTCTTCATTTTGGTTGCTGATCTCCTTTGATTTGTAATATCTACCACAAACAACCAAAGATTTTCATCTTTAATGAAGACCCACTGACAAACTGGCCTTTGTCCTCTGGAGTGAGATTTCTACCAAGAAAAAGAGGGCAAATAATAAGAGTTCCATAGATGGAATGTTTCAAAACCAGGTTACACACAATCATAGAACAATTTGAGTTGTAAGTGGCCATTAAAGCCTGTCTAGTTCAACATCCCTGCAAGAAGTAGAGACATCTTCAACCAGATCAGGTTACTCAGAGCCCCATCCAATCTGGCCTTGAATGTTTCAAGGATGGAAACCACTGCCCTCTCTGGGAAACCAGTTCCAGTGTTTCACCACTCTCACTGCAAAAAATTTCCTTTGTCTAGTGTAAATCTACTCTGCTTCAGTTTAAAACCCTTACGTCTTGTCCTGTTGCAACGTACCCTACCAAAATGTTTGTCCCTGCCTTTCTTATAAACCTCATTGAAGTACCAAAAATCACAGTAAGTTCTCCCCGGGGCCATCTCCAACTGGAATAACCCCAACTTCTTCATAGAAGAAGTGCTCTAGACCACTGATCATCTTTGTGGCCTTCCTCTGGACTGACTTCAGCAGGTCCATGACCTTCTTGTATTGGAGGCCCCAGAACTGGACACAGTACTCTGGGTGAAGTCTCACCAAAGAGGAGCAGAAGGAGAGAATCTCTGCCCTCACCCTGCTGTCTGTTCATGCTCCTTTGGATACAGCCCAGGATATGGTTGGCCTTCACGGCTGTGAGCACACATTGCCAGGACATGTCCAGCCTCTCATTCACCAGCACCTCAAAGTCCTTCTTGGAAGGGCTGCTCTCTGTCTCTGTCTTCCAGACTATATTTATCCTGGGGTTGCTGTCTCAAATCATCTCCCTGTCCTCCATGTGCCTTAGCACAGCTAGGAGGATCTGCTACATGACTTTCCCAGGCACAGAGGCTGAGAAGTTGATACTTCCCAGGCTATTCCTTTCTACCCCTTTAAAAAATGAGTGCAGTATTTTCCCACTTCCAGTCCCCAGGGACTTCATCCAGCTACTATAACTTTTCAAATATCATGGAAAGATATATGGATATATGGAGAGATACATGGACTTGTATAATCGTGCCAACTGAGTGCTAGTTATGAGAGCTGGTGCTGCTCCAGACTTGACTCCATTGATTAATAGGCACCATGTGCAACACATTTATATTTTGGGACACGAGGGCTTCTTCCCCCTCAGTCAGGGCAAGGGACATCTTGCTTCATCAGAGCAATGGAAACTTGAATCTTTGTGTGATCCTGCATCAAAGAGACATCTGGGACTGTCTGGGCTTTTCCAGCCAAAGAGCTACATCAGAATTGATTGCCAAGACTATTTCAAATGAGTATTCACAGAGTGCAATGATTAAGACTACTTGTGGACATTTATTTCTAGTCTAAAGTCCTCTAACATTTTCAAAGCAGCAAAAATATTTTTACCTGTTTATGTGATTATATAAGGATGTCCTTCTTGATCTGGCCTCTATCTTCAGTATTTTTTCAAAGAAGCAAGTTGTTTCATCTGGATTGGACAAGCTCATTTAAGTAGAGAATTTAAGGTTAAATTCAGGAGGTTTGGGCACCAACTTTTAGATGATCTGGCCTCTAGCATTTCACGAGCCCCACTCAGAATCCCTGTGTGCTTGATGGTGGAATTTGGGTGCTTCAAGCCTTGAACACAACAGAGCTGGCAGGATACAGGGATCTTCTTGAAGGGAGAATGCAGCTGCTCACATTGAAGCAACAGGAAAAGTGGAGGACAAGGGTGTATCTGCAATTCTCTCTTGCACTAAAAGCCCCTTGAGGCTGGAGTGAGGCAACCCTGTCTGCCTGGGATCCATTGTCTGGAATCTTCTCCTGGAGATTGGTACCTACGCCCTTTATTTCAAAAGACTCCACACAGATCAGTCTTTGAAAAACAAAGCAGGAAGAAGAAAAGGTGGTGATAGCTTTTATTATATAATGCCTCGGTATTCAAAGTATATGCTGAGGAAGTGGGAGGCCTGGGTTCCTCTCCCGCCCCAGCCCGAGGGGCCCAAACCCACATCTCCCACATCCCATGAGAGTGCCCCAACAACCAGGCTGGAGGCTACCTTGGGCGGAGGAGCCTCCTCCACCCCTGCTTTGAAACTGCCACACTCTGCAGCCAGGAATTTCTGACTCGGGAGGGCGGAGGGGGCTGCGAGGGAGAGCAAGGAGGGAGCGTGTGCCTAGTGCCGAAACCTCACTCTGAGGCTGTCACCAGGGAGTGGGGAGCCCCGGGCTGCCTCCTCACTGCCCTGGCAGCTCTTATCCTGGGAGGTTTACACGCTGACTGCAGGTTCTGGCATCCAAATTCCTCCTCTCTCCTTGGCATCGTGACTCTAGGAAAGGCTTTTAGCAAGGGGACGCTGCACCCTTGCCCCTGAGCGCACTTCCCTGGAAGGCAGCAGGCAGGGGTTTCCTTTGCCCCTCTCCCACTCGCTCCAAGGGTTCTCACACATCTTTTGGAGCAGTTGTTTGGAGTTGGAGCTGCCAGTGCTGCGTGGGGACGTGCCAGGAGCAGCTATCAGGGCCCACCGAGCCCCTATACAAGAAAAATCTTTGTTTTCTCCATGCCAGTGAAGCTTCAGCAGGCATAAAGCACTAAGCTGCAGGTTTTGGCCACTCTGGAGACCCCAAGGAGGGTGGTTCTGGGCACCTGGGGGAGCTTTAAGTTAAAAGAGTCAGGTGTTTCAAGGGTTTCAAGGCAACTACAGGGTTAAATAGTAGTAGAGTTGTGTTTTCCAGACAAGCTGCCTGAACACATGGATTTCAACCCAGTTTATACCCTTTGGTTTTGATCTTACCTACAGCAGAGGAGGTTTCTTTCTTTCCAAGCAGGCACACTGGGTGGCAGACGGAATTAATGTCCCCTCCCTGATGCTAGACAATAAATCAGCTCCTCACTAAAATTTGGGATTAAGAGTCGTCCAGAGAAATCAAAGTGGGAAATCAAGCACTTTCCTCAACTTCAAGGCAATGGATGAGAGAAGAGGGACACATTCATCTTGAATCACACAGATATGATGATTTCATGTTAAAACTCTACCATTGCTGATACTTCTTCCAGTCTAAGATCAACTTTCCCAGTTAAAAATTAGAAAAAAAAGAAAAGAAAAAAAGAATTATGCAAACAATTTAACAGCAGGGACCAGTCTTTCTTACACTCCTCTCAGGATGGGCAAATGGAAGTCCTGAACAGCTATGAACAGTAGCCACGGTTTCAGTAACAGGGCCAAAATATCCTGTGAGCTTGGCAGACATCGTGAGCCAAGAAGTCATGAAAAGGCACATTACACTTAGCAATATCTGATAGAAGTTTGCCTCAGTATCAGTTCCAGGGAAAGGCTGAACCAATAATCACTTCTTTACCAAAAAAAAAAAAAAAAAAAAAAAAAAAAAAAAAAAAAAAAAAAAAGCAGCTGCTGGAAGGAAAAGCAGATTTTCTGGTAAATCTGTGACAACAGCATCAGCAGCTCCAACTGGTTTGTTGCCCGTTCCTTTTGGCAGCCCAGTCATCTCCCAAAGATCTACATGTCTCTATTAAGTAACCCATTTGGCTGCAGCAAAGGCATCCCCATTAGCCACTTAACCAGCCCATTAAGAGGTCCTCCTAAGCACTGTGGGCTGTTACACCTTCCTTGCAGAGCATCCATGAGCCCTGCAGGGTCCAGCACACGTCCTGAAAATCAGAAAAGAACAGTTTTTTTCCTGCCAGATGGAGACCTCTAAGGGAAACCTCACTGTTGCTGCCTTCGTGCTCTAGGAAGCTCTTCCTAAAAATTTCTCCTTTCTGGAGGGCTCCTTCTCCTCCAAAACATGCCAAATTACTCCCATGGGGCAGAGGCACAGTCAGCCAGTGCACTTGTAAGGACACCTGCGGGGAACAGGCTGCAGCCATCCCTGGCACAGGCTAAACACCTGCTCTTGCTTACCAGCAGCACTTGGCCTTTCACTTTCTGCTTTCAGCAACTGGAACTGGCTCTGCACAGGGTCTGTTGCAACTTCTCACACGCACAGAAATGCACAAAGAACCTAGGCAGGTAAAACCTGGGCAGGGAGACTCCTTCTAGCCCTGCTCCATCCCAGCAGACTGCAGGCATCTTGCTGTTTCCTACATTCTTTTGGCGTGTGCAGAGGCATCTTCCTGTTCCCCCAAGCCCGTGATGGTCTCTATCACTTGCTGCTAGAAAAAGCAGCAGAGACTTTTCCATAAAACTATTTGAAAAATGCAGATTCCCTTCTCTGTTGATGTGTACGCATAATGTGACACACAAGTAAATCTAGTTTTATTGATGGGGATACACACAGAAGTGAACAGGCACATGCTCCCCTGAAACCAGATGAAAATGACATTTTTATTTGCAGGTATGGACATTTATACCAGCCGATACAGAGAAAACACTCCATATTTTCTCTGATGTATTAAGAATATGACTCAAAAAAATCAACAAACATTAACCACATACATAAACACGTGATCTACACAGAATGCTTAAAAGTAATTGCAAAAGGATTTGTTGAGTAATTCCAGAAAAAAAAAAAAAAAAAGGATTGTCAGAAGACAACCTGGTTGTGGGAAGAGGCACTTAATTCACTGCATGAATGACTCACGGTGAATTACTTGCATAACTCCACTCAAGGAAATCACTACTCTGCAAAAGTGCATACATGTTAAATCAACCAAAACACAGAGCAGTCCATATTCTTGGTACGATGCTGCCTTCCTGCTGGTACAGAATGAGGAAAAATCCTCTCAGCTGGGCTGGGAGGGGAAGAAATCCTCTCTTTTGCTATCCTGGCAATGTTTTCATGAGACAGTTCAACAGTGCTCACTTGTCCTAGTCATGCTTGGTGCTTACACTGAAAAGAAAATCCAGGCCAGTAGTATTCAAGAACGAGCTCTTGTTGACAGTGAAACTTTGACTAATAAATCTGAGGCTGCACCTCCCACCCAACTCCATTTAATGCCATAAGATAATTATGGTCCTTTCCTGGAAAACAGACAGCTCTGTGAAGAAGGTCAGCTGGCATGAACACTAGCAAGATTGACTTTCTTCAGAATACACAGGACAAATAACTCCTTCCTTTATTTGTTATCTGTGCTTGAACTGTGAGGTACAAAGCTTACTGGAATTAAAGAAAGGGAACTATTTTTCACTATTTCACCTCACTTTAATTCCCCATAGCATATCCAGAACTGAAAAATAGAAAGGCAGAGAGGGGAAAAAAAAGAAAAAACCACCATAGCTCTTTGCAAATCTCATGTGCCTGACCAGCATGACCATAATCCACCAGCCATACTTCAGGCACCACATTCAGCTATTGCTGTGAGCAGATGATACACATCCCCTTGGATGCAACACAGTGATTTACACTGCATAAACTGGGAGCTTTTTCTCTGGGTATAGTGAATGCAGAAACTTCAGTTAGTATTCCAGATTCCTTCTGATAGGAGCTTTATTGCTTCTAAGAACAGCTTGATCTATAGGGAGACTTCACTGCCCGTATATTGGAGGAGCAGCAGCTGCAGTAGGAACAGCTGGGCACAGACACCATCCCATCTTGGAATCTTGGAGCAGAGCTCCACGTGGTAGCGACGGCACTCGGGGCAACAGCGAGCTTGGGGAGGCAGGAGAGGTGAGCTTGCCTTGGTAGAGCTGCCCAACAGCTGAAGCCCTGACTGCAAAGGGCAGACCTGCCAGACCTGTGTGGTGGCAGCTGCAGCCTGGGCCACCACCGCCCCACTGGGGCCAGAGAGCAGGAGTGAACACGAGCAAATGGATCCTGCTGCCCAACGACATCCCAGCTATGCTGACAGAATGGAGTAGAAGCCCCAGCTACTCCTGGTGTTTCTACAGACAATAAATAAAATGCATATACTCCCTGGAACTTGGACTTGAATCTAGGCTTTTCCTTTGTCCGGGTGTAAACAATGCCCCATGTCATTCACTCATGGTGAACATTCCCATCAAAAAGATCCTCAATATTAGGTTTTGGTCATGCACTAGATGGGAAGATCCAAGCAGCTCAGCTGAAGGAAAACCAACAACACCCAAAAGTAATCTCTAAAAAAACAGGGTATCCCATGCAGGAGAGAGGCAAGAGCTGTGGTGCAGCTTTTAACTCATGTGTTTGAAGAAAGCAAGTATAATCCCTGTATCCATGTTGAGCCCAGCAACTTAAAAGCAGGATGTGCCCTGGCTCCTGAATGGCAGTGGGACTACCTCCAGTTTCTCCTCAAGGTTATTGTACTTTTAAGCATGTGCTGGATCTGTGGCTAAGATCCATAGGGAATTTTGTATATCAAAACAGATGAAGCTATTGAGTCCAGGCCAGTTTGGGAGTTAAGTGGTGCCAAGGTGCAGACAGTGGAAACCTGATTTCATACATCAGAGTATGGCCCTGATTTTCTGTACATTAATATTGCTGCAAATCTAATCAAAATATTGCTCCAAACCAGCTTTAAACACAGAGTTTATGAAATTCATGATTGTTTTGTGAGCAGATCCCTAAAAATCATCTCTAGCTTTGTTACTTATCAGCAGCTCTCTTTCAGGCAAGGGAACAAATCTCCCTCTTCCACTTCTTAAAGAGAACTTTTGTATTAACACAGGAGCAGGCACATTTGGCAAGTGCTTGTTCTGGGAGGATATAGCTCCAGATGGATATTGCACATCCCACAGGTGACTTGTGCTGTGACAACCCAAGCCAAATTCACTTAGAGGCAACTAAGACAGCTGCATGGTGGTTGTGAGGTAGACTTTTGGTAGAAATATGAGAAATTCTTAATGCACGTTCCATGGTAGAAGAGGAGAGATGACAATTCATATTGTACCAGGTCCTGCAACTTGCTGCACTGAGGGATTATTGACAAATGCACAATTCATCCAGTACTATAAATCCTGCATCAAAATAGCAGTGAAGTACTTGCGACAGCTGGAAGACATAGGGAGGAATTTTGCATGGTTTTCAGAAAAAGGCAGTTTCTGAGCATCTTGCTAAATTAAGCAACAAACTCATCAGACAGAAGCACAGGACTGAGAGGTAACAGCAGATTTTGGAGTTACGCTATTAACCCACCTCACTTCTGCCCACTGATCTTCCACATTTCCACTGTCCAGCCCAGTGAGCTTGCCAGTTGCTGTGGGCACAGACCATACCCTGTCTGCACTGATGCAACTTCAGGGGTTCTTCCACCATGGTTTTTAAAAATCTATTTGCAATACTTTTCAGCAATTAAAGTTAAAATCTTGGTAATGTGATCTGAGAGATCTCAGACTGGAGAAAACTGGCAAAACCAAGCTGGCATGTATTACTGTGTTTTGTACCTCCAAGTGCATTTTCAGCTCTTGGGGCTACTGATGCCACCGAGAGGTGTTTTGAGATGTCAGACATGTCCCGACTTAGCTCAGCCCGTAACTTCTGCCTTCAGCCACATATTTGCAATGACAACAGACTTAAGACAGGCTTCTGAGAAATGCCTTTTATTGTATGACAGCAGTTGTCATGTGAATGTCCACAAAAGAAATCATTCCATAGTAATGCCAAAGTCAAATTATTACAACAAATGCAACAACCAAACCAAAACAGAACCAGAGTTAAAATGATGAAAAAGCAGCGCGCTGTTACACAGTGTAAAACATACACAGAAAGCCACATCTTCTGCAAAACTGTCACGCTCATCATCATCACAAGGAAGAAGTGATTTCAACTCTTTCTCCCCCCTCCAAAAAAAAAAAAAAAAAAAAGAGGCAAAATTTGAAGTGAGATATTTCAAAGGGTCAGTTAAACAACAACAAAAAAGCAGCATTTCTGCTGATTCTTTTCGCAATCTTATTTCACAGGTGTATTGGGAAGGCTAAAAGAAACCATCAGCATTATTTAAGCAAACAGCAGTACTGAGGATGATCAGAACGTCCTCCCTCTTCCAAAGGGCAGCACAAATAGTATCACAGAAGATTATGCCTATCTGGAAAATGGTGCAGTTCACTAAAGAGAATTTTTGTCCTTAAAACAAGCAAATAAGTAAAAGATGAAATAGTCTATCCTGGCAAACTGTGGCTTTGGAAATGCCAACATGCTCTGTCGGCTCACAGTGGTCTCTGGAGAAGGGGTGGAGCAAAGACATACCAAAACAAATGTGTGAAAAACAATTCTCAAGATCAGAAGTAGAGGCTGTTCCTAGATTTTTACACCTAAGAAACAACAGTTCTGTAACTGATCATTTTCAGTATTACTGTATAAAATTATATTTATTAGAAATAAGACTCTGGAATACTTTAAGGCACCTCATGGCAAAGAAATATTTTAAAGGTTATAAAGTTATTTAAATATTTAAATAACTCAGGAGACTGAGTTCTCTTTCCAAGATCCCCAGTAAGGTATGCAACTTAGAGTAACCTGCTTTGCTATTTCCAAATAAAGCACAACATTTTTCAAAATGGAAGTTTAAAACTATTTAAATTTTTCTTTGTAAGGAAACATAAAACACCTTGTTGGAAAGATAATATATTCATTTAACAGACCAAGACTTTCACCACATGAAGGCCTATTTCTTCCCCTGATTTGAGTTCTGCCATTCAGGTACGCTGCACCTTTTTTTACCCAACTAAAATGAAGTGGGTCAGTCGGTCTTAATCAACATCTGAACAAAACAGCTATCAACAATACCAGCAAAACCAGTTTCCTGAATAAAATATTTTTGTTGCTTTAAACCAAAAGGATGAAATAATGCCAATGACAGACATGAATGACTTGCTATCAGTTGTTCTACTCAGCAATTTATGGGTTTCAAGTGTGATTTTGTAAGAAATTTGTTTTGTCTTATATTGATATTTGATACCTGCAGCAAGTAGTGTCCTGCCAAAACAAGTAGAGAAGCAGAATCAGCATTTTCAGAGATACCTAACATTTTTGTGCACATTCAAAAAGCTACAGGATCAAATTAATTCTAGCTTATAGACTGATAGCTAAATCAGTCAGGGTCTCATACGAGTGAGTCTGCAGCAGCCAGCGTTTTGGAGTTCTGCTCAGAAATATAACTTACCATCGATTCATTTCAGGGCTGAAATGAACTAAAACTGTAATTATACCCTTGGTTTACGCATGCAGATCTCCTTGGGTCTGATAAAAAAATATAAACTCAAGGTATGTATGGCCAGGAAAACTTACTATTCTCTTATAGTATTTAAAAGTCTCTGTATTATACATCACATTTCTTCTCCTATAAGAACTAAGTGTTTAAAAATAATAAGAATTCCATATTGTAGAACACAGACTCTGAATATATTCACACTTCTCAAAAAAGAAGATAAACAAAGGAGCTCAAACTCCCAACTCGATGAAGTGCACTGCCTTACTGGTCAGCTCACCTTAGCTGTGTTTTGCACCACTCCAATGAGGTTCTTCCATGGCAAAGCTTGAGCAGAGTTTGGACACGGATCCATGGATCCTTGTCAAAAAGGCAGTTGTGGACAAGGCCATGAGGTTGAACTTTCTTTACACTACACAGTCCCCTAGGATTATCTAACATGACTTTACACATTTAAACTTTACATCTTCACACACCTGTGCAATGCAACCACTGCTCTCACTCAGCTGCAGAACAGCCCTATCTTTATTTCAGACAACAAAAAAAAAAAAAAACCAGCCACAGAACACACAGGATGATGACTGTGTGCTAGGACACTGTGAAAGTGGACTGCAGCAGCTCAGGGAAGGGCCAAACAATACAGAAAGTGGATGTGGCTGGTGTGTTCTCATAAGGACCTGCCATAAGCACTGCACACATGAGCACATCTGTGCCACATGTCTTGGTGACTGGCTGGCTGGTATTTTATCATCAGATGTAGCACAAGCCTCCTGCTGCACATCACTGTGTGAAGTTCAGTTCCACTGATCTCAGTAGAGCTGGTTACAGTGTAAGGTGCTACACGCTGCAGGAGAAGTGTTAGGACTTGACAAAAAAGGCTAGGGGCAAAAGCATCTCATTTTGTAACTTCCCCCCTAATGATTTTTAAGCACGTTAAGAGGATGTTACCAGCAGGTACAGATGTCTGATGTTTGCTCCACAAGCTCCAAAAGTCCCTGTCCCTCAGAAAGCTGCCTGGTGGCACTGCACACACAATCCCCTCTCTCCTGGGATCTCACAGCAGGACAGCAAGCCCCAGTGCAGGGAGGATGCTGTAACAGGGGAACAAGGATTCTGCCTCTCAGCTGGGCTGGCACCAAGCAGGAATATGTCCAAGATGAGTGGTTATGCTGAGGCACAGGCTTTGGCCTCAATTTACTTCTCAGTAAGAAGTAACTTTGTATCTGACTAAATTGCATTCTGGCAGAACTCCTTGAAATGAGAAACATTTGGTTTTACCTTACTTTTAGACAACTGGATGAACACTGAGAAAGTAACACTTGTTCGGCATTACAAAGGTAATAGCAAGCATCTTTAGTATTTTTAAAAAAGCACAATATTTTCCATGTCCTGAAGAAATCTGTTGCCTTTTAGTCTCTCCTGTGGCCTTTAAACAGCAGGATGAATAGATGTATTTTCTACCGGACCTCAAAGAATAGCTCGATTTTTTTCAGATTTGAAAAAATCTGAAGCAGCATAGCACTTGCTTGGTTATTTTTTTTTCAAACATGGGAATAGTGCCTTCGTGTTGGAGTGCTTTGCTGAATCAGGACGTAACTTATGAATATTGAACCCCTCTCTCACCGCATTCCTCTCTATCAGCAACTGCCATTTGAAACTACAGGTTGTATTTTCCTACTTATTCTGGCAGGATGGTAACTTCACACAGCTGAAGCTCAACAGAACCCCTGATGCAAAACTAAAGTTACGTATTTTTAACATATATCTAATGAATTTGTTGTGTACCCTGCAGTTACAGCTTTGGCTTGAAGGCACAAATATTAAGGCACAATAAATGCAAATAATGTATACATTTCAATGTGTTGTGCTGATGATAACTTTGTACTACACAGTATTTAGGTATAATGACATGTCATTCAAACATTTCCTCAAGTTATTTTAATACCTTTTTTTCTTTGATAACCTGGGTAAAAAGAGGAATGTATGTTAAATTATTTAAATATTTCTTCAGTGCAAATGTGGTAATTTTCTTCTGAAGTACAGAAGATTGAGATTGATTTTTCAGCATTTGGATTTTAGCAAAATAAAACTAATATTTACATTCATCTTGAACAGCATTATTTGAACTGTTTATTTAAAAAAAAAAAAGTATATAGTACTTTTCTATCAAAATGAAAAAGTGTTTTTGGCTTCTTCAAGTTTTTTTTCCTACCAGCCTGCATAGGTACTTGTGACAGGTAGAGTGACAGGTCCTCTAGACAAGTGAGCTGCACACTACCAAATCTGCTGTTCAGACAGAGCTGTCATGCTAAAGAGACGCTGAAAAAATTTGGTTTTGCTTGCTCTCAAAGTATTTCTAAAAGAAAAAAGAAGGACACATTCCAATTATTTTACTAAGCTCCAAATATGCACACTAGACCTGTTAGGTGTCCTGCACCTGTTTAAATAAAAGAGATCTCTACCACATAACTTTCAAATAAAAACTGAATCTGCCTAATTTCCTTAGCAATACAAACATAATTATTTGGAAAGAAAAACATATTGCACTGAAAATGAAAGAAACAGGGACAATATAAATTTTCTTCTCAGTATTAAATAGGAAGGATGTCCAGTGCAAAGAATTGCCCCCCTCCCTTTCCTCCCCCGTTGACACTTGCAAACGTTGCCATCGAGTTTAGATGATCTCAGGTTTACATTCTACACAGAACAGTTAAGGCAACGAGGAATCACAGTGCAGTTTCAGTTATGCATAATCCTGAGGAAGGATCCAAGGAGGAGTCTGTGGCAATCTGACCATTCTGAACAACTTCTGGGTAATTCTTACTGAAGTATACCTAGAAAAAATATTAGATTCTATGAGTTATTATGTACCAAAGTCCATTTAGCTTCAAACAATATTTCTGGAGATAAATATAGTAAAGATAAATACATATCCTTAAGGAATCACAACAGGAACTTCAGGTTAGAGGCATTCAGTTAATGCATATCGCTGAAAAATTAGTAAAATTACGACATGAACTTACAAAATGTGCGAAAAATCCCACACAACCTGTCGATCCCTCAAATTTTGTTAATTCAGATGAATAGATATGTTTTATCGCTTTACATTAAACTGATAAGTAAAATCATTTCACTAGCTCAAAACATGGAGATAAATTAAAAACAGGATGACAAAGAAGCTGTGAAATCTTGTGTCTGCACAAGGGTTTCTCATTTTCACACATAAAATGAACACAATGGATTTGGATGTTAAAATCAGGTTGTAATCCCTATATTTTACAAACTGTGATTGACAACCATTGAAACTTCGAAGTATATGTATGAAATATCCCAGCCTTTAATTTGTGCTGCAGAGCAGTTATAGGGCCTATAGAAATGTGATCTCTGGATAGTGAACCACAATAATGAAAGAAGAAGCAAAAGCTTTAACAATGACTCAACCAAGCAACTTCTCTAAAACGTAAGATGATACCAAATAATAGGACAGTTCTTTGCCAAGCCTTTGAGTTCCTGAATTCTACCAATTTCTAGCTCAACTAGAAGAGATACAGGTTTCCTGATAAATGTATAATCAGAACATAAAGGAAATGAAATGCTGTCAAGTTTCACTGTTCCACAATCATCAGTTTTTAGCAGCTGTATCATATCTCTGTTCCTTGACAGATGCGCATAACAAAATGAAATAATGTCAAGACTTGTGTGCTCTTATCTAAAAATGTGTTGGGTGAAAAAGGACTTCAAATGCAATTTTTTTTTCAAAGAAGAATGTGAAAAGTTTTGTTTGAGTCTTTAAAAACAGAAAATACACTATCTTTCTGAACCTGACACATGTCACGAGTTAGGTCTCATAGTCAGACTGCTTTGAGTACAGCTTATGAAACATTTCTGCAATTTATATTTAAGAGTCTTGTCAACAAAGTTCAGTTTGTTTGATAATAATGTCCTTTTCATATACATGAATATATGTATAAGACACATGAGATTAAAAAGAAATAGTCATTCTACAAAAATGTTCCTGTAAGTACCACTGTCATCTTTTGTGCACTCACTAATGCAGGGTATATGCACTTTTACAAGTTTCAAAGAATATTAAAGTCTGATTTGAATCAACAGAAGAATTGGGAGTCCTGTTAAGAGACATTCCTCAGTAACCAGTCACAATCGGATGCAACAGAGGGAAGTTAATGAGGCTGCTGACTGCACACAGGCTGCAGACGGCAGCCTCAGTATTCCCATCCTGTTCCTGGTTTAAAACATAAAACTTTGGCATACTTTTAATGCAGCTTTTGAATGTGATTTTTTTTTTAATGGAAAGCTAATAGAAAACCTTGGCACATTACTAGAGATGTAATGAAATGGCAGCTGCTTTTCAACTGTCTCATTGCAATTCTTCCCCTGAGCCCAATCCCTCAAGATATTAAATGCCCAAGTCTTTATACAAGTTTCTTCCACTGCCAACAGAGCTGCAACCTTTTTAAAAGTAATCACTGAGGTGAGATAACACCTAGTATTTTAATATTTACACATCTGTCATAGCTTTAAAGTGAAATAAAACAACCCTTATTTTTCCCTCAAAGTACTCAAACCTGACTGACAGAAACCCATTCCTATCCTGATGCCACCAAAGCCTGCAGAAAAGCCTCTCTCAACACTGCCAAGAGCCGGGAGAACACACCAACTTCTGTTTATCTGAATAATTGAGCACTTTTTTATTTTTTTCTTTTTTCACTGCTTGACGATTATTTCTCTTTCCCACAGGATTTCCTCCTAGCAGCTTCTTGTAAACTGAGGAAAGATAAAAACAGTCTCATGATGTCAAGCATAACTCAGTTGCATCAGGCTCATGGGCTGTTTAATGCATACTCAGCAGTATCCAATTTGAGTTGTGCCTGTGTTGTTCTCTTTGACATTTGCACAAAAAAATGGGGATACTGAGTGACCAAGTGAGCCATACAATAGCAACTGGATCAATCTGGAAGCCTGAGCTAAGGTTCCAGCAATAGCTCAGTCTTGCAATGCTTTGCTAAAAGGCTCATGAGATTTTTTTTTTTAATTATGTTTCTTAAATATGTCCAAGTTAGTCTTCCTAATTTAAGATGTGTAGCACCTCTTAATCTGCACTTAAAGGATATATGCAAAATCAGTACTTTTCCAGAAAATGCATTTGAAGTTTCAGCTTACTGAAAGAAGATCTTGGTACAAGTTTGTGTTGTACGGGTCCAAACTGAAATAAATCAAGATTCAGGTCCAAAATGCAATAATTCAAATAATCATTGCCAAAGCATAGCCACATTCCAAACCATTTTCCTTAGCAACCCACTGCAATGCTTTTTGAAAAGTATGTATGTATGTCATATTACCATTTCTTTTTATGTGCAGCATGCTGTTTTCCAAAAACAGAAAGCAAGCTGTTCTTCATAAAAACAGTTCTTAGTAACCACAGTAGGAATGTGGGAAACCAACAGCAATACATGCAGCAGACTTAGTAGTGTAAAAAGAAAAGCCATTGGAATCAGCTCTTCTGACTAAGCGACTTCTCTGAAAGTAGGCATGAAGCACTAGGGACAGCAATAACAAAACCCCTGAATTGTCCAAGTCCTTCAAACAGAAGGAACTGTAACTCTGCTTCTGGGTAGCTGCTGACTGGAGATACAGTCTCTTGGTTCCCATATTTTTGGTCCGAGTGTGGATAAGCACCATGCTTTGCATTCTTGGCAGATGCTAAAGCCTGTATCTGCCTTCTAGCCTGGGAGTTAGCACACTTTTTCATCAAACCACATTTCAGCAGAGACTGGTTCCTGGATCTCTTCCCTTCCTGTACAAAATCACATAACATTGATGTGGTAACTGCAGATGACTATATGGGCAAGTAACATCAGGCAATTATTTTTATACATTTTGAATCATCTTTGAATGCAATTGTGCAATTGAGGAGGGCTCCAGGGAAGGAAGGAATGACAGCATGACATAGCTAAATTTCTACAGATGACAGCTGGACAGCCTCACCTCTTGTCTTTCCAAGGAGCAAGCCTTAGGAAGCTGGCCTTCACTTTACAGACAAACAATGGTCACATGAATTTGAAGCTACCCTTTTAAATACCATTTATATAACCTCCAGATTGTCATGCACAGAAAGCATGGCTAACCCATTCCCTTCTAATAAGAAAATAAATGAAGCTGCACTGCAGCAATGGAAGAGGACAGCAGAACTTGTAACACAGCTTAGTTCAAGACAAAACTGTTTCCTCAGTTCTGCAATTTGTGCCACACAAGAATTTATAGTGTATGCTCTTAGCTACAGTGCTTTACTTGAAAAACTCTTTAAAAATAAAATCTGAGAATATGAACAGACACAGATATATCTTCCCTGATCTTAAAAAAATCCAGTAAAACAGCATCCGGACGAGAGCACACAGCCTCCATGACAGCACTACTTTTCCTTTTTTATCCAGCGTGCTGGAAATGCATTTATTTTTTTACTGGAAAATAGTCAAACACCTGCCATTTCGTTTCCTGTCTTTGTGTGTTGTTCTCTCTCTATTGGTCTGTTGTTTCCCCGGGTAACAGTTTAGACTTTGTGTTCCTCTAGCTCTGCTCCACTCATCCAACAACTTGAGGAAAGGAAAGCATAAAGGCTAAAGAGCTTTGCTTCTCGCCTGTAAAAGGCTCTCTTAAGTTGTTACCTGCTTTATACCAGTGCCTTACTCACATACTGAAAACACAGTTACATGGGTTCCAAGCAAGCTCCTTCCAAAATGAGCACTGCCAGTCTCAGCTGGAACAATGCTGAAATTTCATTGGCACTGAGGGAATTAAGTCTTGCTCTGGATGTGCTGTGTGGTAAATTATCAGGAAAAAAGAAAGCAAGCCAAAGCTAGTCAAAGAGATCCTCCATCACAGGTCATTCTTTTTTATCTTCTTATCTCTGCTTCAGTTTTCCACCTGAGAAGTGGAGATGATACAGCTTCACCTCACAGGCATATTATGAAAACGAATCCATTGATGTCTCTTAAACACTTTGACTGCCAGAGGAATGCCCACAATTACATTAATAATTCTGTACTCTGAGTAGGATTTGAATAGTTCAAAATCAGGAACAGCACCTTGCAGAGAACAAGGAGGTGACAAAACATTCAACATCTGTTTTTTAGCTGAACTCTGCTCATCTTTGGTGCAGAAGGGAGAGTCAGGGCACAAGAACAAAGCAAGGGAATGCACAACAGAAGGAATGTGATCAAACCCCCGGGGACCATAGCATGGTCACAGAGACTGAGCCCCAACTAAAGTCTGATGGACCCTTTAAAAAATACAGACATAACATATAAATGTTTGATTCTGCAGCCCTAATGTGTTTTTCACAGCAAGTTAAGATCAATGCCCAGCACAAGTATGTCCTATATTATTTACACTTACTGTTTTGTGTACACACAAAAGGATGCAAGAAATCCAGTCTTTCAACTTGGGGTATATAAATACATGTATCATTTGGAGGTCTGTGTATATCTCACTGAAAATTATGGCTTTGCCTTGCAAAACTGACAGATCCTTTAGCGGAAGGCTTACTGCAACACTGAATATGCTAACTTGAGACAAACAAACTGTAGAGACAAACTTAATTATCTCTTCTTCTAAAATTACCCGTTTTGCTGTTTCAATCAGAGAAGCCGCTTCAGTCTTGCCCACTTGTTGCACCATTTTGTAAAACAAGCTGTCTTGTTCTTGCAGCAAAATGTAAGGTTCACCGTATTCTTTCAGTCTTCCCGCATCTAAAACCTGTTAAATCAGCAGAAACCAATGTATTAACATGAGAAAATTAAAAACTAAATGTTAGAGACTAGAAACCAAATGTAGGCGACTACAGGCAAGGGGGAAATGTACGTATTTTTAGTGCTAAGATGAAGTTTGTACCCTGAAAAGGAATTCTGTCCTCTTCAAACTAGTATAGCACTTTCTCAGTTTACAGACCTGTTGTACAATTTTAGAGTGCCCTACAGCCATTCCACCTATAGGAATCCAACATGAAGTTATGCAGAATATGGAAATACAATGTTTGTGCAGCCAACAAAGCAGATTATAAGATTCATTGTGTAAGAAGGAAACAAAGAGGTTCAAAATGGGCTCTGAAGTAAACAGCTGTGGGTAAAAACCACGCAATAACCACCAAGACGGTTAAGGGAGAATAAGCAGGTCTTTTGAATTAGAGGTGAAGGTGTAATTAAAGAAAATGAGGGTGTTGCTGAAAAGATAAACAATTTCTTGCATCAGTTTTTGCCTACTATGGATTAGAAAGATATTTAAACCTGACCCTATTCTTTCCACATAGAAAGATCAGATCAGAAAGATCAGAAAGAAAGAAAAGATCAGATGCCACCATGGTCACACGTACCCAAAAAGAGAGAAAGGGAGAAAGAAGGAACAACAGAGAAATAAAATAAGCATTAAGTCAATGAGATCCACAGAGAATATACACAGTCAAAAATATAGGAAAATTTACAGAATAAGCTGATTGAACCTCTAAGAAACTGTTCTCAGACTAGTGACTTCATTTAAGGACTGAGTGGCAGCAAATATTGAACTTACATTTTTAAAAGTCTTTACAGGATTAATTCAAGGAAATTTTAGACTAGCATACATATTTTGATGTAAGACACCAAATTAATTGAAACAGTCATTAAAACAAAAGAAGACACACAGATCACAGGTAGAATTCATTCTCCACAGTTTTAGCAATCACAAATCTGATACCATTTTTAATACACCAGAAGAAACTAAAGAAAAAATGGTTTATACGGATTTCCAGAAAGGTAGCTGGTGTAACTAAATAACCATGCTACAAAGAACAAAGCTTTTCAAAAACCTGGACAGAAAACAAGAGATGTGAATTAAACAGTGCAGCTTTCTTTGTAGAAAGCTGAACAGGTAGGAACTAGTGGGAGCCATATTGTTCTGGCATAGGTGGTAGCTACTTATGTTAATCATCAGAAAAAGGAGGTGTCAGAGAAGTGACAAACCAGCAAATGACACAAAAATGTGCAGATAAGAATAGACCAGGGGTTCAGATACACCTAACTAACCTAAGAGAATGAGAAACACAATAGCAGGGAAAAGCCAATATTGACAAATGCAATGCACTCAAATACTTAACTGGCTTATAAATTAATGGTATTGACTCAAGAAAGAGATTTGGGTTTTAGTCTACAAGTTTAGTATTTTACACCATGAGTAGGAGTAATGGAGTTTAAAAAAAAAGCAAAAGAATTTATGTGAGAAAACAATTCAGAAAATATTTTTGCTCTTATGTAAATAAAAAAAACCCAGAATGCACAGGCGTGCTATTGACAAAGATATTGCCACAACAAAAGGACTTCAAGGACTCATAACTCAAGCCATAATTGTGGTGTACATACTTGTGAGAAAAAAAGAAAGATCTAAAAAAAATGAGCTGTTGATTTCAGGAAAGAAATTAATAAAAGGTATTGTGAGGACAACTTCCAAAGTAATAAAAATAGTGTGCAAACTTCTGTTTGAAAGAAGAACCTCCAACAAGCCTGGAGATAAATTCAGAGTCCTGTGAGGAAACTTTCAAACGTGTCCTTTGCCTGTGCAGCTCCATAAAACCAAACATCCTCACGGCCAAGGGCCTGGCAGATCTCCAAGCAGCCTGGACCCCAGTAAATGACAAAGCCCACAGGGAAGGGGCACAGTTGAACTGACCCCTTTGCCTGGACCAGTGTGAAAATACTGCAGTGCCAAGATCACTGTTGATTTCTTTGACACCAGAGACCCAGCACCAAGGAAAAGGGACCCACTCCTTCCCTTCCGGTTCAATTAAGTACATGGCATTTGAATGGAAAATAACTCAGACAACAAACAGCTGCATAATTACATCTAATTTTATGAACTGTATGCACAGAAACCTACAAGAAAATATTTGCTATTTTCAAAAGCTTTTAACTTAGAGAGCCCAGCCTATTTTATGAATTTCCTTTGCGAGTGATTTCTAATATGATTTGGAACTGCAGCTGAAGAAAGTGCTCATAGAAAAATCTTAAATACTAGTAATATTGCACAGCACAACATACAGTCATTTAATACATGAAGTATTTCACCTACTATACTTGCACACATGCTGACTTTTCAGTGTACTTAATCATATCCAATTTACTCTGAACATTTAATGATTAATTATAAATATAATTTTTATCACAACCATTTTTAAGCCATTGTATGTCACAGTTAAGGACAGCTTCCTTAAAAATGCAATAAATTATCCTATGCAATTCAACATTTAAATCAGGGTGCCACAGCATAGAGCATCTGTGTCACCTTTAAGTAAAGTTTTTCTCAGCATAGCACTAGATTATGCAAGCACTTCTTAAGAAAGGAAACAAAAAGCATCTTCATTAAATGTGTCTCTTACTAGTAAAGAACTGCAATAGACAAGTAGAGGGTTTTAAAAAATGGTAATACTGCAGTATTGCAATTTTAATATTCATTTTGCAAATACCTGAAACAACTACAAACACAGACAATCTTTCCCCTCCAGAGAACCCAGGGAAAGGGAAAAAAAATATTTTTCCTTGGCAAGTTTTAAACCAGTCAAGTCCAGAAGTTGAACAGAGAGAGTGAGCAATTTCTGTCCGGAGAAACTCCATTCACAATTTGAACAAATCATTAACCTAGTCATAGCCTTTCTTTGGGAATAAAACCCAAACTTGTGTTATAAAGGTAAGACAGAACAGCCACAGAAAAATAAGCCGTGTTACTTAAAAAAAAAAAAAATCTGAAATAAAAAATGAAGAATGAAACCAAACAGACAATATCATTCCTACAAGTCAAGAACACTATAAACCGTATTCACCATGGAAAACCACTTTCTACTAAGTACTGTCATCCATGAGACAATGGAGAAAATTTAAGCTGGTTTACTTGGTAGTTATACATATATATATATTTATATATTTATTAAAAAGCACTTAGACAAAGAGATAGGTACTCTTCTTTGAAGAAATGTGTGCTGATAAGATTTACATAAATAAATAGGTACTTTGGCTAAGGCTTTGCATACTCTTACTCACTGACTCCAAGCCAAATTAAAATCATTAGGACTTCAAAAAGCCAGCTAATCATTCAGGAAAGGTGGAATCTGGTGTTTACCAGCCACATATTTTCCGATCAACTTGCGACGCTTATCACTGCACAATACAAGAGAATCGAACCCAGATGCGTCCCAAGGCAGTTGTACCAGTGGAACTTGATACAGAAGAGCCAGAGAAGCTTGTAGCTGGCGAAATCAGATCAGCAGGGAGATTGTGGAGGACACACACAGGAACACTTGACTCTGAATCAGACTCGAATTTCATCACAGACTGCAGTGCAGATATTGAGAGAGGGGTTTTCTGCAAATCACTCAACTTTTCAGCTCCTCATTCTGACTCTTTGTAAAATACAGGAAATAAAGACTTGATCGTTCTGTGGGAGCTAACTGCCTGTGAAATACTTAAGACAGCTCAGAGTGAAATAAAAACAAACACAAAAGAGTTATATAAACCCAAAGTGGTCATATGTAAACCAGGGCCAGATTCTCCACCCTCTTGCACTGGCAGCTTCTTTTACCTTGCCTGCACTATTCTTGCCTTTGTAGTACCACCTTTATTACTTCAACAGGATTTTCTCATATGAAAGAGTAATTCCAATGGTACAAAATTTACAAAATTGGCTGCTGGCAATCATACAAAAGAAAACATGCAGGAAAATTGCTGTTCAATGGAATTTGCTCACCTCTCTGAGAATGGTGAAAACATCTTTACTTGTAGCTATCCAAATTAGCATTACTCAAGCAGCAACACAGAGACATATTAAGTTCAAACAGGGCTCAAATTAGGTATTACTCTTGAGTAAAATCCTCACATGCCATCTAATTCTATTTCACCTAATGTTTCATCCTGGTTGAATAGTATGGGGCAGTGACTGCCCATTGAGTTGTGATATTTCCAGAAGGTTAAGAACCATATTGGTAGAAGACAACACAGTTTTGAACAGCACTTTGTTTGAATTTTGGGACACAGAATAACACAGAAAGAGGATGATTAAAATATGACTGGGAAGGACAGAGAAACAGAAAAGAAGTGTTTGATCTTGACCTGCAATATCAAACATGAGAAGATTGTTAGCCATTTAAATGTATTTATGTTAACTCTAACTAGCCCAGGAGTATTTGCCTATGCCACAAAAATGTTGCTGAACTAAATTTGGGTAAGATTTGAGCACTACATTTTGCCTCAGCTGTAACCTACCAGGGGATCTATCCCAAATTTGCCTAGGTCCCTCCCTAAACCCCCAAGCTTTGCTGTACTTCCATCCATAGCTTCATAATTTAATGTATTAACCACAATAAAAAAAGGGGGGAGGAAGGGAGAAGGAAGACAAAAAGGAAAACATAAAATGGTGAAAAAGGAGTCAGGAAATCTATTTCACCATGAAAAGAGAAAAACAAAACAATGAACAACAAGGATGCTACGTCAAGATAGTTGAGTTTCCAGCAGAAACCTAGGCAGCAGAGCCAGGAGAACACCTTTTCTCCTTCATGATTCCTCATATAATCCACATTGTCCTGTTGCACATGACTTTGAAGAAGCCAACACTCATTTTGTAAGTGAATTTTACAATCTTCTTTGCAGATGAATATACGTAAAAGAAGTGTCATTGGCCACAGAGAGAGAAAGAACAAGGGCCTTCTGAAATGCTGTAACAAACACCATGTACTTACAGCTATCCATAGACACAAAAAACAAAGTTCTAAATTCTGTGTTTTCTAACTTTCAGCAACAAAAGCAGACAAACCAAGAGAACAATAGTTATAAAACATTCTGAGAAAAAAAAACAATCCAAGGTTGGAAGTATTCAGCAACAGAGGAGGGGGGCATGGGAATTTATTTCAATTATTATTGAGGAATGACTAGTATTCTTATTCACGTTCATATTCACCATTAAGCTAGAGGGGAAATGGGACATTTAAGAGTTGATCATAAATGTTTTTATTTCCTATTCAAAAGGAAAATAATTCAAGGAAATTATCTCCTTGGGAATACATCTGATTTAATTTAGACTTGGAGAAGACATCACCAAACAAAAAAATCATTATTAAAGTTCAAAACTCTGCTAGGAGTACAACTTTGAACAATGTTTTCCTCAGAGAGCATACATCAAGATGATCTTCAATAAAGTCCTGGGAAGAGGAGAATATTCAGGAGATGCTTCTGGTTACATCATATTATAAGAAATATATTCACCCAAGACAATACATAGCTTTGTGGGAAAGAGTCAACAGCCTGTACTCCAGTTGGCACTAAGTTCAGATGCAAGCATGTTCTGTCTCTTCTGTCTCATCATGGTTTGTCAAAACAGATCAGAAACATGCACATACTTCTCTGAGGAATCATTTATAAATATCAACCTATTTAAACATGTTTGTGAACATCGAAGCACATTCAGAAGGCTGCAAATATAACTCAGAAACCATTTTAAACTTTTTTTTTTTTCTTTTCTTTTCTTTTGAAAGTTTCCTCTCTTTTTTTTATTTTTATTTCTGGAGCTTTGGTTGGTTATTTTTTGGTTTTTTTGTTTTGATTTTTCTTAAGCCTTCAGGTTTATTCAAAGCATTCCCCATGCTCCTTCAGGGCTCCAACACAGATTATTCTACCAGTAACTCCAGACAAATTTGGTGTCAAATAATGTATTTTTCATGTATCATGTACATTAACAGAGCAGAGTAGACCTGGGAATTTACCTTCTTATAATCTGAATTATTATTTTCAGATTTTCCAAACAACTCACCTCAGCAGTTTAACTTTGCTGTAACAATGCCAGACTTGCCACTGGTCATTAGGATTTGACATGTACCCCCTTATCCCCTGCTTCAAAGAAAAGGCAACTTTAGCTATCTTGTACTGTAATCAGAAAAAGTGTGTTTCTTTAAACTGAAATTATTTTTGGCTGCAACTTAGGGAAAACTGAGCATGCAGCACTGCCTGGTAAATTGGTTCACACAGGTTTTCTTTAGGCTTTTTGCAGAGATTTAAAAAATCTACCTTCTTTTCCTCCAACTGATGGCATGCCACTGCAAGCCGGATGGAATGTCGTGGGGAAAAAATACCGATGGCATCTGTAGTAATGAGACTTATTCTAGTGATGATCACTTTCTGAACTCTTTCTGTGTCTTGCTGAAGAACTCTGTTAACCACACACTGCAAATGCCTCTTGTATGGTAGAGTTCCCTCACCTCCAAACATCTGATATAGCAGTGTAAGTCCAACCCTTGCTTCAGAGGGTATGAAGTGGCCTCATGCCAGTGCTTACCAGCAGCTGACAAAAACACCTACATCCTGACAAAACTCTCCCTTGGTCAATCAGTAATGACAGCTTCCACCACTGCAAAGCCACATTTCTCAACTGGGATTGCAGGATGGCTCAAATGTGGCCCTGAAGTGATATGAGATATACTTCACTTTAAAAAATCCCACTCTTAATAAGGCTTTCGAGGGTCTTAGAAAGGTCACTAAGCTACAAGGATATTAAACTTTTCAAGAGGTTAAGGAATATTGTTGCAGATGACTGAGCATGTCTCCTGGTTTTATCAGTTTCTGATGACAATGAACTTGTGGCTCAGCTGCCATGCACAGAGTTTCACCTTATCAGAAACTCTCTGCTCAGGGCACCAGCCACCAGCATGACCTGTGCTAATTTGCTTTTAAACAGTAATACAGTATTCCTGAGGAAGCAAAAATTGTTCTCTAAAGATGTGTTAGTATTTCTAGTACAGTCTAGATTCCATATCATTGTCTTTAAAGAAACATGATACGACCATCCTGTTCTTACACTGATAGAAACACATTCACACACAAATGCCTGACAGGATGAGAGATCAAAGTTTATCAAACATTGGCTTCACTTCCTGCAGAAATTCAAATTCAAATTCTTTGTTTGAATGCTTCCGGCTGAAGTACTGCTTCAATAATTACTTGTTTTATTTAGGCAAAAGAAGAATCTTGCTGGGCAGCCCTCTTGAAATGGGAGCAGCTTTTAAGAACTAAAGATGCCAATATTTTAGAGAAGTGTGGCTTAAAACTGGCAAAGAGAATCAAGAACTCTAGTGTATTTTCAAGCTCTCTGGGATTTTGACTTGATTTTAGAGGCAGATAGGCTAGGTGTGACATTCACAACTGTCACGGACACTCCATTTCAGCTGATAAGACTCACTCTGACACAGGACCATGGCACATAGCTCAGCATCTTATGCAAAACCTGGCCTAAACACCAAGATAGAATCTTCTCTTAATGGTAAAGGTGCATGTATTACTCAGCTTTGAAAGCAATGTCTTCACTGCTGATATTTGTGGAATTCAATAAATTCCAAGAAAGAAAATGGAGGATTTTGTTTTCTCTTCTGGTTTGGTAAACATCAACCCAATTTCAGAAGATCTGGGAACACTGGAAACTGCCTTTATTCAGAATCAAAACTGACCATTTCTGAAAAATTATTTGCTAAATTCTTAGCTCTTACAGAAACTCTGGAAGTCTTGAGTTAACAAAAGAAAGGAGAAACCTAATGGTTTCCAGGCCCTTTGCTCTCCATGCAGGTCCCTTTCTATGAGTACCCTTCATATTCTTGTCTTCACATTTCCTTACTCAAGAGACTCTGGCCCCAGAACTCAGTTGGAATCTTTCTTAGGTTGAATAAAAACAATAATGAATTTAGTTCTAATATTCCTTAGTCCATATTTTCAAGGCAGAGGCTGAGTCAAAAAAGGAGCTTTATTAGTGTTTGTTCCTTCTGAATAATGACAGCAGGTGCTCCAGTATGAATGTAGCAATTTTACTTCAAATTACTGGATTCAGACCTACAAGGTCCTTTAAGGTTTTTGAGAAGAATTAGATGCTCAGTTGTAAAAATTTGGCATCCATTCTAGCTACTATAATCCATTAAGCTCCTTTTACATTCTTTAACAGAACAGATTTCAATAGCACAAGCATAATATCCAATAATATTTCAGCACACTCCAGATACTGGGCTCATAGAAGGTCAAAGCCTCTTCCACCTTTCTGTTACAGAATGAAAAAAAATACCCATTTTATACCCATCCAGTTGTCCTGCTTTAGAATTTTGAAGGAACTCATAAAATTCTTATTTTCATAAATTTTCTATCATCCCAGGCTCCAGGAATATTTATGGTCTCATCAATTGACCTCTCTCAGACATCCTGAGCACTTGAGGGTCAGTGTCTGACAGTGGGCAGCTCTCCAGCAAGGAGACTTTGACATGGACACACTGAAGACCAGAGAGTCAACACCAATGTTGGGACACAGCTTTCAAAAAGAACTGTTCTACAACCAGGATTGCATGTTCTGTGCCTGGTGACTTAACATAATATCCCCTAAACAAAATGTTGAGATTTGCTGTAAAACACATTCATTTTCCAGCAGTGATATTTAAATAAGTGGAAAAGAAAGCCACCTAAAGAAGAGGCAACAGACCATAGCTTTTCTGACCAACTCAGTATTACTAATTTAAGTGTACCACCACTACTTTCCTGTGTTCTCCACATCTCCATCTGAAGCTGGGCCACTGCAGTGAAAGCTCACATGAAGGTATCAGGAGGGATGGGACAGATGGGGCTACCCCACTGCTACAAAAGCGCTGCCGCTCACTGGGCTGCAGATTCAGCAGATTTTGCTATCCTCTGATGATTCTTGCACTTCTGGTAATGCAATTCTTCAAAAGGAAGGGCTTAACCTGGCTGCCCTCGGTACATAGAGGACACGACATTTTTCTGGGAACAGGGAGCATTGTATCCAGACCTCTTAAGACAGAGCACAGATTTCTGCACTTCCTGGAAGAATGCTGTCATCCCCATGGTAAGGAAGGGCAGTATGGCCATCACCACCATATTCACTTAGATGTCTATTACCACTGTCTTATCTCCATCTGGATGGATGAAGGATATTAATGTGCAATACTGGGTTAGGTATCGGAACTCCAGAGAGAGACAAGCACTCAGACCTTGTCTGCTGCATAGCATTTTCTATATAGCTGTAGGTGATGGCCTGACCACACACCATGTTGCACGGATCTCACTCTCTCTTTGATTCCAAGATGTTTATACTTAATCTTGGTGGACTAATTGCTCTGCTGAAGTTAGACATCTACAGCACAGGAAACACAGTTCCTGATTTATGAGGCCCAGATGTTCCACCATGGCAAACACAACATCAGAAAAACGAGAATAACTGAATGAGGGAGGCATACCGGAAAGACGTGGGAAGTCGTTTTCTATTGACCAAAAAAAACAACTCAGGTCTGGCTGTGAAGCGCATTGTATTGTTACCCTGCATATTAGTCATTTCAGAATGTAACCACAACAGGTTTTCCCATAAATAAATCAAATCTCTTCCCATGATTCTCTCATCAAAAACTTCCTATTTGAATGACAGTTTTTAATTACTAGATCAAGTTCTGCTTGCATAAAGAGTTTCCATTTCAAAGAAGTATTGCACTGATATGAAAACTCTCTGGAGAAACATCCTTGTCATTGAAAAATGCACAAGTTTTGACTCTGTGGCTTTCCTCTGGAGAGGCCACAGCATAGTATATACAGCAAACAACTCCATCAGGTTCTTGCCAGATGCATATACTTTATTTGCTACTGAACCACTACGTCCCTGGGTGAGCCTCAATTTCTGTATGCTTCTGTTTTCCCCTCTGTAAAAACAGAGTTTGTAAAAAGCATTTCTCAACCTGTGGAAGGAAGCAGAGAGGAGGGGGAGGAATGAGTGACAGGGATTTTATGAGATCCCCCTGGAAATCTTGGGAGGTGCCCACTGGCTGCCACAAGCTTCAGATGTAGTTTACATAAAAGGCCTTTGCCCTCTATGGTGAGGATGGGACAGGGAATCAATCAGCTGTTGAGGTGGTAGGGAAGCTACAGGGAATGAGGGACCAGTGAAGCAAGCCTGAGCTGAGCTTCTCCCAGCATTATCCATTACAGAAGGGGTAACTGCAGCTTTCATCCTACCCTCCTCTTCTGCCAGGCAGCAGAGGGCCTACCTGTGCCAAAGAGCTAAAACGGGTACTGCTAGCACCTGATGGGAAGAGCTACAACTTGGCTTCTCAAAGTAATGAAGGAAAAGGAATGAGAAAGTGCCCTATTAGATGCTGGAGCAGCACAGAGGGAAGAAAAAAAAAGGAGCTTGAAAACCGCTGGATTATAATTTTATGGTAGTATTATTTGATGGGCTGACTTAACAAGTCTTTCCAACTTTGGTTCCAAAGATTGTATGGATACTTCCCTATCTCACCCAGGTGTTTGAAGTTTAATTAATTAATGTTTATAAAGAGCGTTACAATTTCCAGATGAAAGGTCCTATGCAAGTGCAATGTAGTATTACTCATTGAGGCGATTGGGTTAGAGAGTATCACGTTACACAATACAGCTCTTCCCTCAACGATTCCAAGCGTTTGAAGTTCTGATAAAATGTGTTTATCACCAGGACAGATATAATGGAAATACTCTTAAGGCGTGACCTGGATTATGAAAGCAGAGGTATGGTTTTGGGAATGGAACAAACGAGAATTAAAACAACTCCTGAGGCCAGATTTGTCTACAGTTGTATAAAATATATTCTGTTCTTCCTTTTTTCCCTCCCTGAGTAGGCTTTTCTTCTCTTCTAAAATAGAACCGGTTATTACGGCGGGTGTGAGCAGACATGCAACAGTTCACGTTCAGTTCCTATTTCCATACTCATCCAACTTGACATTTTCTCATGACTTTCTCAAAATTATTTTTTGTTCTTTTTTTTTTTTTTTTTTTTTTTTAATGTCTGGATTAACCCTAAAGGTGAACAGTTTCTTTTTTGGAAAGTTCTGCTTTAACCAGTAACCAAACGGAATTAAATAAAAAACTCACAGACAATGCCAAGCTGGAGACCGCAGCCAACACACTCAAGACATGATGACCAGTTTTGACCCCTCAGTACAAGAAAAAGCAAGATAAATTTGAGCAAGCTTGAAATAGGGTTACCAGGGTGGTCAGTGAACTGGAACACCTATGACGAGAAGCTGATGGAGCAGGGTGTGTTCACCCTGAAGAACTGATGGCTCCAGGGGACTTAACAGCAACCTTCCCATATGTACAAAGAAGTTACTGAGAAGACAGAAGGCTCTTTAATGAGAGACACAGTGGGAAAACAAGAAACAATTGCCATAAAAGGAAGAAAGGCTTTCACTGGAATATAAGGAGAAAAAATATTTAACAATGAAGATAATTAAGCATTGGAGCAGGTAGCCCAGAGACTGTGGAATCTCCATTTCTCAAAGTTTTCAAGACTCAAATGGAAAAAGTCCTGAGCGACATGATGCGAAATTAGTGCTGACCCTGCTTAGAGAAGGAGGTTCCCTTCAATCTGACTCAATGGGAAGGGAGGAAAGCCCTAGGTGATGTCCACTTGTTCAGGAATGGGCTTGAACATTTGTGATTGATTTAAGAGAGCTGAACAAGTGTGGCCAAAATTTTTTTGAAAAATAAATTACTCATTATTTGTCAAAAGACAATTGTTAATATTTTGGCTGCCAGGTTCTATCTCTGCTCTTCTTCCTTCACTTTCTAAAAAACTTATCACGATAGCAAACAACAGAGATTTGGGATGGCTTATAAATAGGTGTTATTGCACCTAGAGGTCTCAATTAAAACAGAAACAAAACTAGGATTTTTAATAATACTAGGTTCTTTCTTCATGCATTTCTGCCTGCTAAAAAAGAATCTGCATCAAGTTAAATTTGTGAATTACTAAAACATACCACTGACTAAGCAAATTACAGAACACACTAAAAGCCTTCTTTAGTTAAGTCTTCTCAATTTTTGTGACATTGAAATAAATAATTAATTTTCCATGAATGCTGATTTTATTAATAGTCCTTATTAAGGAACAGTTAGTCTTCTAGATAAATATTCTTATTCTTGGCATTTTTAACATGTTTTTCTTCCAAAATTCTGCTTTATTCCTTCTAGGAGTTACATGCCCAAGTAAGCCAAGTAATTAAGTGTAACAGAAGCACACCTGCCATAACTCTGACCATTCTAAATAAGAGATTATAATTCTGATTTGCCCCTAAACAGAATCAGTAACTGAGTAAGGATGTCAAGAAAACAGGACTGTTATGAAGTTACATGTCAGTTTCCTCCTTTTTTTATCAGACTTCTCCCCTTCTTTCCACCCCAGTTTACAGAAATCTGTAAGACCAAAATGGAGCAATGCAAGAAGATAAAAAATATTTAGAAGTTACTACTGACTGCAGACTCAAAGCCACGTTTTGCAAATCTCTTTCTTAATACTCTAAAGAGGCTAAAAGCATTAAAGATTATTAGACAATTAGGAAACTAGAAATCTTAATAGTGACTAAACTGAAACAACATAAGGGTAAGAATAATGTATGGACACTTAAAATGCAACGGAGTAGCTATGTAGTTCACAATTATCCTGAATAGTTTGGAGGAAAGGGTGATTTTTATGCTTTATTCCAACAATTTTTGGCATAAAAAGTAAATAAAACATTTCATTTTCACTGCAACTTCATGACAATAAAGGTAAGCTAGGAAAACATATTTGTGGAGAGCGCATTCTGTGCCTAACATGTTAATGGTAGTTAATGAACCAAAACCCACAGAAATCCCTTTGGACAGCTAACAAACACACACAGCTATTAATTAGGTCACAGTTGTTTCCTCACAAATCTTTTGTTCATTTAAGTTGTAGAAAACACCAACATATCCATTAGACCTGTGGGGAGGTATTCACCAGAGAAGAAAATATCTATTTATTATACGTTAAATGCTTGCAATTACATGACTACTTATGGCAGTTCTGCTGGTTTCTCTCTTTGTAAGTAAACTATAATCACTGAGCTCACAATCTATCCTATTCCTCAGAACACCACTTACCTCAGCAGATGGAATTGTTTCATTTTGTGTACTTCAGGCAACCACTGTAACTCAATCACAGATTTTAAAATGTTTTGAGCATCCAGTTAAAAAAAAATAAGGAAACAATTATGTTTCACTTTCATAAGACAGAAGTTGAGAGGTACTTTTTAAGGTTACCACCAAGAGGTGAAGGTTAATTTCTGCTTGAAGTCCAGTTAAATTTGAGTTCCACCTATGAACACAGTTTGCCCTCTATGCCAGTTATTTCATTAACCAGCTGTGAGAAGATGTTTGCAAAGGGCTTGTGTTCTTAGTGCAGGAAATTGTAAAACTGCAGGTTACACATAATGTCAAGGACACAAACCAGGTGGATTTCCTGAGAGCCCAGGGAACATCACTGCCTTTACGAAAATAATCAGCAAGTATTTCCTAATTTCTATGCATGTACAACGCACTGCGGGGCAGGGCAGACAACATGGCAGATATGGTGTAACATTCCTCTGTTGGGAGCAAGGATGGCAGAGGCTGATGCATTGGTAGTCCTCCATCTTCTCTGTTTGAACCTTGCTTTGGAAAGTTGACCATGTACATTACCTCACCAGTCTAGTCCTATTGTCTCCCATCACTACCTTTGCCCCAGGGCAGCTGCTGTCTTCTTACCTCCATGTCTCCTGCCCCAGAACCCCCACCACCTCCTCCTCACACACCCCACACCAACTATTGTCACTGGCTCCCTCGGCCCACTGAGACTGCATTGATAACCTGGCTGAACCCAGCTGACTGTCCAGAACCTCATGGGTGTGACTTCACAGGCTCCCGGTACTGGCAGAGTTAATTCACTCAGGTCTGCTGTTGCACCTCACCTGCAGTGGGTTGGTGCCTAGTGGGATGGAAAGCACGAGGCCAGAGAAAGCAAGAATTCTTTCCAGGTCATTACATCTACAGTTGCATGAGTTGTGAGCTACAGTAGCTAGGATAATGAGGTTCACTTGGGTAAGTCTAACAAATTACTTATACTCCTACCCACTTTTTGGATCAAAATTAAGAAGAGTCAATAACATTATTCTTCAGGAAAGAAAAAAAACCAGTGAAGCAGTTAACTGTCTTACCATAATCCTATCACTGTCAATAATGGTGTTCAAGCGGTGTGCAATGGTCAGCACTGTGCAGTGAGCAAAGGTCTCACGGATCGTCTTTTGAATGAACTCATCTGTTCTGAAACACAGCAAGAGCAATGCAGACAAAAATAAGATGTTTGCATGGATAACCGAATGGCAGGCAGGTTTTATGACTTCATCAAACATGACTGGATAGACGGAAATATGCTTCTAAAGTTATTACAGTGCTTCTTCCTCTTGTTACACCAGATGACTTGGAGGCATATCATGAAACATACTCCAAAATTTACCCTTTCATACTTCATGAGGAAAGGGCTTCTTTTTGTAAGTAGAGCAATAGGCTTCATTTCAGGAGACTAATTTCTCAGACTAATTTCTCAGACCTTTACAGAAAAGGGTAAATTCTGTAGATTCCGATAGTTCTACTGATTTCTACACCAAAAAAACATCATTGTTCTCTTTCAAGATTTAGTTCATGCAAGCAGTGAAGAAAAGTTGGTCAAAGTATATATCCCTCATCGCAAATCATCTGAAGAACGAACACAAGGCAGCCTAGAACTAAGGTTCTTAATTTCAAATGCAAAAGAAGATTAATTAGAGGACATGGTTTGTAAACTAAAATAGAACTGGAATAGCTCAAGAACTTGAATACTGAAAAACCCAAAAACTAGCATACCCTGTAAATCTAAAGCATTAACTGGAACGCACAACCCAAGGAAAGAGATAGAAGATTTCAAGTTAAGGGTGAGACAACGGTATGAATTAACCACCACCTAAGAAAAGGACAACGGAAGGAAACATAAGACTTGTAAAGAATGAAAACTAAGCTAGAGCACAAACACTGAAGTACAGGGCTGAAGTGAAAACTGTCACAAATAAAGTTGAGAACTCTGAAAAGGAAATAAAATTATACTGATAGTTGGACACCAGAATGTTCTTTAGCCATGTAAACGAGCAGTACGGCAAAAGATGGGCAATACTCAGGGAACTGGAGCTTACTGAAGTACCTAACTGTACAATAGAAGCACTGACACCACCTAACTTAGAGGACACCAGTCAGGCTTATACGTGGAGATCTCTATAGTCCCTTCTTAAGTCATTGAAAGGAAAGAGGCATGGCTGGAAGGTGAATCCAAGGACCTGGATTAGGCAGCCATCCGATGATGAATGCCCCCTAGAGGCATCTGACAGCCCACACTGCACAGGTAGCCTTGGGTCCCACCAGCCAGGCCTTGTGAATACGCACATATTTCCCACCAGTGTTCAAAAAAAAACCCCAAAAGTCAATGGAGAAAAAGGAACAGAAACCAAAATTCTTATCCAAGGCAGAAGGATTACATAAAGAACTCAGAATACACAGGCGTTAGTTGAACTAAGGAAGCTCCATCCAAGAAATCAGGCACCTGAAGGCATGGGCCTCATTTCCAAGATTTCTATTAAAACATGGATTTGTTATTTTGTATATATGATGACTGGAGAATAATAAAATGTGCAGATTAGGTTAAAAAAAGACAAAGGAGATATCTGAATAAACTGGAATATTCAGGCAGACATGTTGGCTGCAATCAGTTGCTTGCAAAGTCCTAATTCTTCAAATTTTTAGAAGTAATGGGAAAATAAAATAAAATACATAAAAAGACATACAACATATCTTCCTCTGATTAAGTAGTGTTTTTTTAAACAGAATTAGTACTCCACACTGAATCTGTTTGCACATGATGAGTATCTAGTATCACTTCATGAATTGCGCAAATAGAATTGTTCTGAGGCCATCATGCCAGGAGGTACCAGCAGGAAGAAGTGGACAGACAACTTTGGAAGAAGAGGATGACTTAGAATAATGAGGTAACTACCACGTTTCCACAGTAGAAAGTATGAGTTCATGCTCTGAAGGATGAACATAGCTTCTGCTACAAGCTAAGTTGAAGCAATCAGCATGACAAAGGAGAAGAAAGATCCTTGCTGATGACAGGAAGAATCATCAGAGAGAAGGAAGACATAAACAGTTAAGTAAGAATTCCATGCATTCTAACTGTTATCTTCATCTGGGGACAGAAACATTTAAGTTCTCTCACCAGCTTAAGAGAACTGAGTTCTGGACCACAGTCTGAGAGGCTTGGTCCTTCTGCTCCTACTTCCTAAAAGAAGCTCAAAAACAAAGTGGGAAGCAGGTGTTCCTCAACTCCTTTTGAACAAAGGCCAGTAGCAATCAGGAAAAGAGACAGGAGGAGAAGTCAGGACAGGGCCAGGCTCTTTAGTTCTGTGTTATCTCCTTAAGAAGAGGAAGTTGTTCATCATGTTCCACATCACAGCTATACCAGTCCTTTCACCCCAGTGTTAATGCATGTATATTTGTTTGCTCTCTTCTCACCAATGCCTCAATAACTGACTACTCTTACCTCCAAAAGGAAAAAAAAAAGCAGGGACATCCATAAAAACACTCACTATGGAAGAGTCTTATAGACATGGCAGGATGTGTTCTCTGCAATGGCTGAAATAGCAAAACAGAAAATATTCCATATTCAATACTCCCTAGAATTGTGTAAAGAAAGCCTTTTCCTTTACTTATGTCAAGCTCAAGGTGAAGTTTTCTGCAAAGCTACTACAGAACACGAGAATAGTAGCTGGATAAGGAACTTTGAGAACAAGTTTACAAAGGGCTTAAAATTATTTGTAACTCAAGTTATTCCTACTGTTTTCCAAGAATGCCTCAACCTTGAATATCCCTGTCCTCTGCATTAATTTATATTATCTTCTTTTATTACGTCTTCTTTACAGCACCTCTTCCTACATTTACAAGAAAAAAAGCCACTCATTCTTAGAGAGATACTATCAAACTATTATCTTAAACAGGTATTTCTTGAACACAAGCTTATCACTAACAAGAAACTGCTGTCCATATTGTGGGCGTGACAAATGTTCTAAAATGAGACTTCAGAGTAATCAGGAACAGACTTAATAGCTCCATCTTCAAATATCACCGCACAAGATCTCATGCAGACGTGTCTGCTGACTGACACTTGGCTAGACCTCTCCAAGGTTCATAGTAGATCTTGGAGCATAGCTTTTGGGACAGCAGGCAGAAGCTGTTACCATCAGTAACCTCCAGAAGAATCTCAGGAAGAAGCTAGGGAAAGCAAGAAAATCTAAAAAGACCAAGACAAGCATCTGTATGCAGAATTATGTGCTGACAGAGTGTAGAGACTGTATCACACACCAGTTAGAGCTAGAGTTAGATCTAGCAAAGGAAGCATCATTTCTGTCCCTTTTTCAGGGCATAAATGGACTCTTAGTGATGTCTACCCACAGTGAGTAAGTGTCTAGGCAAGTGCCAAGTGATTTCATCATCCACCTCAGTAGATCAAACCCCAGAATCTTTCAGGCACATTAAAAACCAAAGATGCAACCTGAATACCAAAACCAGGGCTGCTGGATGACAAAAACTCAATCCTAATCTGATTATACAAAAATGGGAACCACGATACTCCCTACTGCAAGGAACAATACAATAAGAAAGCACAAAATGGTGGTATAGCTGTCCCACAGGCACCACAGGTTGAGGATCTAACACCAAGTTTCCCAGCAACCCAAGATCTGGTGTAACCTGAATTAATTGACTGTGTAAAAAGAAAACTATCTGAAGAGGAAGAATAAATACGATCTGAATGCGAAGCAACCAAGCTGCTGAAAAAAACCTGGGTAAGTCATTATCTTCTGTCTAATGTCCTCCTGGGATTGTCCTGAAAGCGTATCTCACGCTACACAATTCCCAAGAGGCTTAGAAAATTTCTCCAAAATAGTTACAGATAGCAGTTAGATGTAATAAAAGGATAAACGTGACAAGTTTAAGATGGCTAATGAACTGAACTATGTGCAATGGCTGGTTTTACTAGACTCAATGCAAAAAGATGTCTGTGGTTTGCTGGCCAAAAGTTTTGTTCTCTATAAGCAAAAATATGAGTTAAGACAATTAAAACAAATTCAGTATTTTTAAAAAGTCTCAGTTACTAATAGTTTTCTTTCTGTGTATCATCAAAGCAAATACATGAAGATTTTCAGCTCTTCTGCTCCAGATTTCACACAATTTTCCAGAACAGCACAACTGCTTTAAAACCAGACTCTATTCTTCAGGGTGAGAATGGACCAAGAAGATAAAATCGAATTAAATGTCTGTCAGTCATCACATAAATCATGCAGGTAGTCTGACTTAGGGCAACCTTCTTTATCACAAGCTCCTCCTTCCCCCCAATAAGCACTCACACCTCTGCCACATGCAGAGCAGGTGGCATCTGTGAGGAGCAAGGGAGAAAATGTGGGTACACATGCAAGCCAGAACATATGAGGAGGGAGAAGATGAACTTCAAATTCCTTCCCTTCACTCCCAGTAGCAGATAAGAATGGCCTAGCTGAGCTGAAATGTGGTGGGGAGTCCCCTCAGTCCCCTGGGGAAGGTACGGTGCCCACCACACAGCATCCACTGCCTCACGTCACCTCATCCTCCCTGCTCTTCCTGCCAACCCTAACCCCTGCCTTCTCACACCTGCTTCCAGGTTGAACTGCAGAAGAGACATGATGGCAGCAGCAGTTGAGGCTGCTGAGGGAGAGAGATCAAGAGCCAGAAAAACAAACAAAAAAAAAAAGAGAAGTATCTCCAGAGGCAGAGGCACCTTGCCATGGTCTTCCATCTCAGGCGCTCGATATGACGGGTGCCTGCCACCAGGTGAGAGACAAGGGTGCCAGGTATGGGTGTTGTGCATCAGAAGAGAAGGAGATTTTCCTTACACACCAAAAATGCCTCCCTAACTGCTCAGTTAAGCAACCCACATCAGCATTTCCTGACATCCTATCAGATTGCAGAGCTAAAAAATACTTGGCTCTAGTTATACCAACACATTAAGGAAAAGGTAATAATGACTGTAATGCAAACTGAATTCAAAGAAGAAGTTCCAAGTTATTATTTGTATTGTTATGCCTAGAGTTGATACAAACAAACATTTACCTTATTATAATATATATTGCAGCACACATTAATCAAGATCAATCAAATGGATAGTGCAAGTTGAGAACACACATGTGAGATGCCAAAATAGGGAGGATGAGTAAGATGGTATTAAATTTCCACACCTATGATTAATCACAGTTAATCTATCAGAGCTCAGCCAAAAATAAACTAAGAGTAAAAAAAGAAAAAAAAAAAAAAGAAAAAAGAGAACCTCTGGGAAAGGAATGCACTTCTCTACAGGTTTTAGAAATACACTGTCAGCTGAACTGTAAAGCTACACCAGTAGTGGCACCACTTCTCCCCTAAGATGTTAGAAAAATGAGTCACGCCCAGATGACATACAAAATCCTTAATGCATCTGTTTGAGGGACTTGCTGTGTTATTGTCCTCTTTGGACTTTGAGTTCTCCCTCAAGCCATAGTTTGTTGGAACTATATATTCAGCTCAGACTAATTGATGCAGTACGTTTGCAGTATTGTTTCCCAAATATTTCCACCAGCGCTTCAAATGTTTCAAAAATTAACAGTGGGGGTACTTAGCTATTGGAACAATTAAACAGGGGTTGTCATTGAATTTATTTTTTTGCTATTGAGGTTGGATGTTCTTCCAGAAGTACACTCTGGAAGTTCAAACAGAAATGAATTCAGGAAAGTTCTGCTGGCCTGAGTTATACAAGACAGAATAATGAATAAGTGAGTCCATCCTGTAGTCTTAAACATCTCCAAATCTGCTTTGCAATTCCTGTGGTGTTTAGGACAGCTTACCTTCTGCCCCTGCCCCTACTTTACCTCTAACTTCCCACACCAGCATCTAAGCCATCTGAAAGGACAGCATCTCACAACCAGAAGTATCTGGTTTTGCTTACAGCCATTTTTCACCTTTCTAGTTTTAGGGGGTTTTGGGAGTGAGATGAATTAAATCTTTTATATTTATTTATTTCCAACAAACATTTCTTCCAGACGTCAACAGAACTCAACTTGTTTCCTGGCTATTCTGATGTTACAGAGATGCATTTTCAAGAACGTTCTTGTCTACTAATCTATGGCTGCAGGACAAATAAACTTTGAATATTAATTTCCTTAGTCCATGGAATGCACTGAAATTAGGAATCTTTTGAGTGCTTAGTTTATATCATCTGCTCCACAGTCAAAGCTCAATCACCCTGTTTTGAATAGACAAAAATGATGGTATCATCAAAAACATAAAACAGCAATACAAAGTACATGAAATATAAAGCATTTAAGATCATCTCTACAGCAGAGACGAACGTATTAGAAGAGAAACCAACTCATTTTCAGACTTTGTTTTTACCTTGGGTCCACATTTGCTGTTGCTTCATCAATGATAAGAATACGATTTTTTTTTAGAACTGCTCTGGCAAGACACACCAGCTGTCTCTGACCAACACTAAAATTAGATCCAGATTCTGCCAGCTGTGTCTCCATTTTGTTGGGTAGATCTTCCACAACCTCCTTCAGTTGCACCTGTTGACATGTCAACATATTGTAGGATGAGTAACTCCCTTTTAAATCAGCTATTGTGTGTCTGATGACACAACAATAAGCATGCAAGGTTTGCCTTTTATATTCTGACACAAAATGAGTAAGTGCCAAGTTGGATTACAGTGTGTGTCAGTTATTAGAATTCTAAAAACATTAAAGCACATTGTTAAGAATCTATTAATGTTCATTAAAACCAAGATATGAATCAAACTATAACCAAGGCACCATCCCAAAGGATAATTTTTTCATAAAAGACTTATATAACAATATACACACCTGCACACACTTGCACACACACATACACAAATGCACATACGATAGTGTACCTTTTTCTATCAACAGCTATACCTTTATCAAACCTGATAAAAACATCCAAAACCTAACACACACAAGCACCGTAATGCTATTGTTACATGGACTTTAAATACCAGAGGTACATTATCAGATTTAGTACGTCACCTCTTCCAAGGCGTTCCACAGCTCTTCATCAGTGTATTCATTGAAAGGATCTAAGTTTTTCCTCATAGTTCCAGTGAATAAAACAGGCTCCTGAAACCCAGCAAAAACAGCACTCCACTATAAATACAGGTTTTATAATGCAATAGGTAATTTAATGATAATCACAGCTAACCTATATCAACAATAGCACAGAAATATCCAACAACAAGCTATCATTTTTGAAATGCAAAGGTGTACATTACGACTGCATGCTTAAGAGGGATGTGGGGGGGGGAGGCAAGTGTTCAACTACTCTGTATGAAGATAATTTACCAAACAGGACAGGTCTGTTTGCAAATTGCTGTACACAGTTATGTCAGTACTTACCGGGCATTTACATGCCACTGTTCTGATGCCACAAGCTATATATATACTCATATGAAATCGTTGCTATCCTCATGGTATTGTTAATGAAAACCAACAACTAGCACTGTCAACGAGCTCACACTCCTAAATTACTTTTGGGCAGTTTTGAAAACCTGTTTTTGAAGTACATAAACCAGAGAGGAATCAAAGAGCTTACAATGCCTTTCTGGTTTTCCTTCTGTGTTTGGCTGTGGGTTTGGTTTTTTTTTTTTTTTTTTCCATTTCATACCATAAAAGCCCTTCCATTTTACCATCAGGGCTAAGCAGGAACAGCTTTCACCATTTAAAACCTAAACACATCTATACTGCCACAGCACCAAAGCAAACTTACATAGAACTGAAGCACTGCTGGGCAAAGCTCTCACTCAAAATACACCAGGGAGTCAAATCAGTACCTTCTCCCATTCAGGTACCAATGTGGATTTACCTGTGGTCGAAGCAAGTTTTGTTCTACTTCAGTTCCCAGTCAGAGCAATAACAGATAATTCATCAAACTGGCACAAATCAAATCACACTGAAACATGTAGTATTTAAGAATTGGGAAGAGGACTTTTGCTTCAGAACTCCTTAAGCAAAAGATCAGTACTCAGTAATGTGAGTTGCCAGACCTGAGAGTCATGCACTGACACGACTTTAGGGCTAAACTCATCTTAATACCACACATAAAGACAAAAACAAGTCAAAAGCTGTAACAGCATTAATTATAAATGGAGACCATTCATCATGTTGTCAGTCCTCTTTAAATTGGGGAAATTTTAGGCAAAATGCATTCTTTTCTTTTTCCTTTCTACCCTAGGAAATAAAATCTAACTTATACTGGGTAGCTTCAGCTTAATCTGAGATCAACCTGTCATGACTTTCTCCCCATCTAACCCTGGTGATGCCCATCTCCAAAGGGCTGCAGCAAACCAGAGGAGAATTCAGACCTTAACCCTTTTATTGTCTTTGAATTTCTAAACCATCTGAGTGCTATAAAAGAATTTAAAAAGATAGAACATGCCATAAGCAATATAAAAGAAGATATACATTTCCTGATATAACATGCCAATTATTTGAAAGTATCTGCTGCAGTAGCGATGTCATTAAAAACTTGCTGAATGAGCAAAAGGGTTTAAAACAAAACATTTCCAAGCCGAAAAACAATTTACTTCAAAAACACCTAGAAACTAATTTGTTTAACAACACACATTTTAGTACACCATTTGGCATATTTTGAAGGTATTGTTACATTTATTTTGCTTTTCAATCCATTTTTATAGGTTGGCAAAGAAGAGGCTGAACCCATAAAGTGTTCACAACTATTATAAAAGTCCTAACAACAGACATGCACTGCAACAGAAGATAAGGATATTTTTTAATTACCATTTCTGACATAGATTATTATTTAAAACAGTCTGGTTTATGAGAGAAAAGCAATAAGACTAACCTGTAAATAATTGTTGTAAAAATGCTTGCAGTCAGAGAGGCAGACTATATTTGCATAGAAAAGATTTACAAACACAACCTTTACACAGCTCCATCCAAGCAAGCAATTAGAAGCCTAAGCACATTTTTATTTCTCCAGGTGGGTATTTAAACTCACACACAAGAAAACTTCAGTCTTGCCTCATCACTCTCTAGGAATGGTTCTGTTTAGCATGTTTTATGTTGCAATTCTAATAAGCATCTCTCTCTCTCTGGTTTTTCAGCTGCCCACATAATTATGAAGATATTTGCTGCAAAATAACTACCTGATGTTACACTGCTATTACTGACAGGACTATTAGCACAGTACCAGACAATGCCTATCATACAGTTTACCACAGCAGAAACCTGATTACAAACCCTCCTTCCTCCTCTTCTTGTACCACCACTCGATAGTTTTGCATAATTTTAGTCAAAACAGCCTTTCCTTACACAAAAAACAAACAAACAAACAAAAAAAAAAAAACCAAAAAAACCCAAAACCAAAAAGGCCCAAATGCTACCTGCTAGACTTTGGGCACTCAAAACTTTTGTGACTATGATGAAAATCTTACATAAATTTGAAAAAAATCACAGAGTTCCACTGGATTAAACAGTTTTAAAACTATGTCAATAGACATATGAAAAAAACCTCACATGTATAATTGAATGAGGTGAACTTTGAGCATCTGTATCATTCAACATGTAGAAACTGTATTTGACCTGCAGTTTTCCTGTTTCAGTATCCCATTTTGCTCAACTGTGTGAATTCTTCAAAATGAAAAAAATCACCCACAACAGCTATGGGCAAGTCTTTCAAAAAGCTGTAGACCTTGAATGAACTGATGATCATCTGCTTTCACGAGAAAGGAACGCTACACACAAACAAAAAAATGGAATTTACATCCATATAAAGTTCTCTTTACATACAAAAGATGACTAGTTCCAGTGAGTACTGCAATAACAAAGCCTGCAGCATGAAGAAACAAAAGACATCCTGCATTAGGCAACGATCCAATTGCTGGGGAAGTACCTATTTTTAATTTTTTTTTCAATAGCATACCTGTTTCTGTTGACTCCTGTTCTTCGACCAAAAAAAGCCTCATTACTATTTGTATTAGATTCTCAACTTAAAGAAATTAATACAGTCTGACTGCCACCCTGCTAACAGACTAGCACACATTCAGACATAACTCTTAATACAGATTCTGTTGTAATATAGAGAAATCTGAGAAATAATGCAAAATATGGCAAAAAAAATTCCTCTGGTTTACAGTCTACCCTTCACTCTACCTGCTAGAACAGCAGATGAACTACTTTCCAAAATATGACTTCACATTTGCAGCATCTGAGCTTTTCACTCTTCCTTCCTCTTCATTGGAGAGCAAATGTCCAGGGAAGAGACCAGAGCTCTCATGAAACTGTAACATGCACAGACTTTGCCTTCTAAGTTTAAAGGTTACACATAACCCTTCTCTGATACAATGTCTCATGAAAGTGAGACTCCAAGGGAGAAGACCGGTGACCTACTGGATTTCTTTGAACAGCCTTTCTTCTACTCCAGCACGAGGGATGAGGCTATTTCCAATACTGCCTTATTGGGTTTTTTTCCTGTACTGCAGCCTTTCTAGCATTCAGCTTCTAAAATTCATCCAGTTTTATTTATCAAGGGTTATAATGACCTACTCTTTAGTCTGTTCCTCTGGTCTTCTCCTGTCCAACTTTCTCCAAATAAAGCAAAAGCTGATAGCTCACTTCTAGGTAGCACATTTGCTCCTTCTAAATCTAGCACCAGTCAGTTTGTACAGGGATGACTAGACAGGTAAAAGTGGTCTTACAAAGTCCCTTACTAAGGAAGCATCAGGCTGGAATTGCTGCCAAAAGATCAAGTGACTTCAGAAGACTGTTGAAGATTGGTGTACACTTACCAGATTTTCTCTGCTTTTCCACAGACTATGGGAGGACAGCATGCAGCTAACACACAGATATTCCAAAGGAACAGACAGGGTACAAAACTGGGAAAAAAATGCTCCAGCCCCCAAAACTGATTCTGTTTATCTTAAAATAATCAAGACCGTACTCAAGTAAGAATAATGCCTAGCTACAGTTCCTGTATCTACTGCATTCAGAGGGGCAGGGGGAACACATCCCAGAAAAGCACTTTAAACACTACAGTATTATACCCAAAACATCCATGGCAAACCAAGCCACTCTCTTACTTGAGGTATAATTGAAATTTTCTTCCGCAAGTCATGGAGTCCCAGCTCTGATGTCAAATACTTATCAATCCAAATCCTTCCTTCAGGTTCTGCCAAGCGAAAGAGGGCTGCTATCAGAGAGCTTTTCCCAGCTCCGGTTCTTCCCACTATTCCAACCTACGGAGCAAGCCAAGCCTGTACAATTAAACTGTGAGCTTTTCAGGAGAAATTAATACATCAAGCAAGATTTTTACAGCATCACAGGATTTGCAGTAGAACATGCACCAAATAAAAGTTCTTTGTAATTAACATTCTTCCAAGAGGAAAAATCCTCTCCCCTTAAATCGGTTTGGATTTAGGTGACATTTGTATACATGACAATTTCTTGGATCATATTCAAAGGTGAATGATTTCCCCTTAATGTGTGGTGTCTTATTGTGTAAACAAGATGAAGTGGTTCAATGCGCACAGTAATGTGATTCAAGGCTGCTAATTTTTATACTAAACCAGGCTTGCTGGGTGATGTTAGGCAAATCATTTCAGGCATGCATCTACTACTCAACCCCAAAAAGGACTCCCATAAAGCACTCTGGGAACAATGTACTCCCTGTTTAAATAATTGAGACTGATTTTGGTTAGTTATGGTTAACGTGAAGTACTTTAAAGTAGCATGATTATAAACTGTATTCATACTTCAGACATCTTCAAGCATTGAAACTACAAGGCCATGACATCAAGCTGAAATTCCTTTTCAAACAGAAGAAACAGCAAATAATAAAATCACAGAGATTCAGGGTTCGCTTTGCTCCCAAAGAAAAACTGTAAGACATACATAGTGTGAAAAAAAAAATAAAGCTTTCAGAAAAAAAAGAGACAGTGAAAAATATGGGATTGATAACTTTAATGACAAGGGGCTAAGATATACAAATATTTCTTCTGATTTTTTTTTTAAATGTTGTATTCGTGTAAAAAATTCTTAGAGAAAAACAGTGTACAGTAACCAACTGTATCAGAGAAGATAAGGGTGTAACCCTCTACACAGATCTGATCTGGCAGAATTAGTTATTTCCTGCATTCTGTTCTAAACCCTGCATTTCCAAAAAAAAAATAAATAAGCACACTGGAAGAAGTTCAGAGCAGTGCAACACAAAATTAATAAGAGTTGGAGATCCTGATTTGATGGGGAAGGATTTATGAGGATTAAACATGTATAATATGGCTTGGTGAAGTGATTGGGGTGCAGAAAGGAAGAAGAAAGATGAAAACATTCATGAGGGTACATACAGACACCAGAGGGCAATTACCTACTGCCTGAGACTTACATGTATGCAGCAATGCCTGAAATGAAATTCAGCACAGAAAACTGCACCAAAGTGCAAGGAGAAACTTTCAGAGACACGAAGTTCAGACAAAACAGAGTGCCCATATTTGATAAAAAATACACAACACACTACAAAAGTACACTTCAAGGAGCAACTTATGCTGCATAATCTAAAAGATATTTTCTCCTTCTACATTCTGATTTAACAATTTCATCCAACAATTCATTATTGTACTACTGTATATAAACTAATTAACATTTCTACAGTGCTTTTTATTAAACAGACTAATGAAAGCAAATCTGCTACAATAAATGATCAAATGTTTAGTACTCTAAATTGTATCAGTGAAACAATGGAAAAATAGTTCTGAATAGATAAACTACAGCTTAGAAAGAAAGTGCTGAATAGAGAACACAGACAATCGGAGTCGTGAAAATGGAAGTTCAACTGTTCCTCTGCAAATGTCAATATAAAGTATTGTATCAAAAATATAAAGAAAAAACCATAAAAAATACATTGATACTTAAAATAAAAATGCAGCTGCTCTGCATATTGTGGAAATCCCACTTTCAGTTTGGCATTAAATGAAAGGACTATGCTCTTCAACATTTGGAAGAATCTATTTGCATCTTTGGTGGAATTGACTACAGGCTGTTGAAAACTGACAGGAATTTGAAAGAGCTCTCAGTATACACATTATCCATTTTTTGAATACATTTTATTCTTCACAGGCCCACACTCACAGCCAGTGCAAATACAGCACCAGCCTGCAAATGGAAGTGCCACCTATCAGGAATCAACAGGGCCAGGACTGTGCTGCCTGATACAAGCCCAGTGCACACACAGGAGTACACCTGCTACGCTGGGCTCATCATTACTCAAGCGTCACTTGTACTTCACAGCAGAGCTGCACAAAAAATGTGAGATTTACAGCATGTCAGCCACTCCACTGAAACTGCCCATGTCTTTGTTATCCCTCAGGCAACCTCCCTTTCATCGTGGGAGCACAGCTGCCATGCCATAAATCTACATGTGCACCTTCCTAACTTTTTCATGTAGCCCAGAGATCCAGGAGCTGTCAGGAGAAGGTGCATTTAACAATATGTTAGCCAAATGAGCATTCATGAGCTCCCGGAAACAAAGATGGTGTGTAAAACTCAATACTACGCATGCTAAGCTTCCCCTGCTGCAGCTATAGTAGCAGAGGAGGTTAATCCCAGCCAGCCACTGGCACAGTAGCTTGTGTCTCCCTGGTCTGCTTCTGTCAGACCACACTACTTCAGCAAAGATGTTTAAAATACAGGGTCCTCCCTAGCCTGCTTTGACTTTAGGGAAATACTGAATACTGAGACAAACAGATCAAAAGAGACCTTGAGTGAGTGATTTGTTGGCAATCACCTCTCTCATTCTTACCATACCCACAGCTTCCCAAACTGGGCCCTGGGGTGGCTACAAGAAAAAATACAAGCACAGCAGAAGCTTAAACTCATTCCTGCTGCCACTGACACTGCAGCCACCAGAAGCCCCTACAAGCCAGGGGCCTGAACAGGCATAAGAGCTCTCAATGACAGCAGTATGGGCAGAATCCCCAACAGATCTAGAAGCCTGGTTCTGAAGAAGATGCTTCTCCATAACTAAAACCAATATGAGGAGGAGAGATGCTTGGGAGATTTATTTTACACAGTGGCAGCCTACTGCAGTATTGTGCAAAACATCATAGAAAGCAAACACAAAGTTCTTGGCAATAGTTTCAAGCTGGGCAAATTCAGGATGACGAAACCACAGCATAACTGCTCAGCAAAAATAAATAACCCCGTCATCCCTCCATCTCCTGCCCCCACCAAGGACTGAGTCATGCATTGCTAGTATCTCTTGCTTCCTTTTTAAATTTTATTCCTGCCTCTCACTGAGAAATATAGGACTTGTTGTCTATATTGGAGAGACTTGTAACAGCTAAGGAGACAGCCCACATGCTCTTCTTCTCAAGAGACCATTTTAACTCATTCACAGCTAATTCCAGGAAATTACCTCAAAGCAGCAAAGTCCCGTTGAATTTTTGCAACATGCATGTTATTAAAAGTCCACTTGAGGAAATGAACAGGTTTGGAATTGAATGGAAAGACATGTTAAAAAAGAGGCATGGGCAAGGACTGTAGAGTTGAACCATCCTCCTAGGGAAGGCATCCTAATCAAAAAAGTACACCTGCATTTGAAATGTAGCAAAGCACAAATTAACACTTCAGGGCTCTAATTTAATTTTGTCTGTGGGGGGACCTTCCCTGCAGCACTCTTTCAACAGGGATAGAGTCAAAATTGGGGAGGAGGAGTCAAATTTGCAGAAGAGGAAGAGTTTTATTTCTGTTTCTTTTGGCTACCAATCTAATTAATGACAGGAGTTAATTGGATTGGTAGCCAAAAGGAACTGAAATAAAATCCCAAATTCTGAAGTTATGCAACTGATTTGTATTTCTTTCTTCTATCTTCCATTTGGGCTCAGTGCGATGCCATGCACATTCCTTATTTTCTATTGGTTTTGCTCACCTTGTCTGTTGACATACTCAATTCCAATTATGTTCCTTCTGTTGAATCCCCAATTTCCTAATGCAGCTCCATTTGCTTTGGATTTGAACAAATGCTTGGCTGGTATTTTCAATGTCTGCTACTTTCTGAAGAAACTCAGATTTTTTTAAAGGGAATTATTGGGTATGTTTAATCTTTTGTTTTGACAGACTGAAATATAATGCTCCCAGACAAATCTATGCTACACTTCCAGGAAATAAACAGGCTATTACTTCTCTCATTAAATATAACTAAAGCTTATTTTTCAAAAGAACACTTACTATTTTCCTAACATCCACATATTTTATAATGCATTTCTAGCACACAGCTTCCTGTCAACTCATCATCCTTGCTTAATTTCTATGAATATCCAAAGACAGCCATATACATACCTTTTCTTTTGGTTTAATTAAAACAGACAAATGTCTCAAAACCAATGGTCCGTCCAGACTGTAAGTAAAGTTAACATTCTCAAATGCTATCATTCCTTGGTTAGGCCATTCTGGTGGTGGATGTTTGTTGGTCTCCCAAGGAGCTTCTTTTTCAAGTTCTGTGTATTCCATCACTCTTTCTACTGATATCATCTAAGAGGAGGAAAGAAGACACACATACATGAGCTCCATCCTATGGCATACACTGCAAATACTGCCTGCATATAAGTATGTGTGTGTATTTTTATCATGGAGATTCAGTGCAAATTACTCCATGTTTTTTTTAAACACAGGTAAGAGTATTTGGCACCATTCTAGGCTTTCTTTATGCAACTTAAAAGGTGGAAAGAATGCATCTCATGTCCTACTACAGATCCAGATCTACTATGAAACATAAAGCCATTCATAAGCATTTCTCTTCAGTAGGATTAATTACAAACCTAAATATGTGCATATGTTTTAAGAAAATTAGGCTAAGAGTTGTCCATCAGTCTTGACAAAGATGACATCAACCTATTGTGTACTAGAAAGATAAAGCTAGAAATGAAACTGCCAAATGAGCTACAGGCAGACACATGAATGAGTTTGACTCCTCACCCTGCATAGGACAATCCAAAAGAAAAAAAAATCACACCATATGCCTGAGAGCATTGTCCAAACGCTTCTTGAACTCTGGCAGACTTGATGCCATGTCCACTTCCCAACCATCCTCAGGGGGAAGAATATTTTTCTAGCATCCCCTGACACAACTTCAGGCAATTCTCTCAGTCCTGTCACTGGTCACCACAGAGAAGAGATCAGTGCCTGCCTCTCCTCTTCCCCTCATGAGGAAGTTGTAGACCACAATGAGGTCTCCCTTCAGTCTCCTCTTATCCAGGCTGAACAGCCCAAGTGACCTCAGCCACTCCTCATAAAGGCTTTCCCTCCAGATCCTTCACCATCCTCATGACCCTCCTTTGGACACGCTCCAACAGCTTCATTTTGTATTGTGCTGCCCAAAACTGCACACAGGACTGAAAACAAGGGTGCACCACCACTGAATAGAGTGTGACAATCACTGCCCTTGACCAGCTAGCAACAGAATGGAGATAAATGTTCTTGCCTCCCCCGGATGTAGTCAACCTTTAATAACAAGGAATTTTTGGTGGATATCACCAAACAAAGAAGTTGATGCTAACCATAGCTCCATAAAATGATCATCATTTCACACCAAAGGCAGGTTAGCGAATGGCCTTTCTCTTCCAAGGTATTTCTAAGTCACAGCCTCCAAGAAAGCCACTCAGTACATGTAACACTCCCACAGACACTTCCAAAACGTCCCAAATGGTATGAGAAAAAAAAAAAAGCTTTCTTCCCATTTCTCAGAAAATCTGTCACCACCAGTTTAACTGGTGCGTCTAAATGCACTAAAAAAGCAACATGGTAGCAAAAAAACCTCTAATTTTGTTATTATCATTATAATATTATAATTAAGCATGGCTTTGTACATGACTTCTACGAAAGGACTACACATATTTCCCAGACTATGTACAGCAAACTATAATTACAAGTGACTTCAGCTGTCAACACAACAAAAAAAATCCCAGGTTTATGTTTAGCATGTTTTTTTCTACAATCTATTTCTTCTTATGAATCATCTTAATAAAGTAGACAGGCAAATTAGAACATGCTAGGAAATACTGTGAATTGGTCAAAGGCGTTTTATATTATATATTTTGGAAAACACACAACCTTGTCAGCTGAATATAAACAAATACTTCCACATTTGTGTTGACTTAGAATGAATTTAAAAGTTATAAGCTTTTGCAATGGAATAACAGGACTCTAAAAATGCCACGAGGGATATAAATACAATTTTAAAATGCAATAATAAATAACAATAAATTATACATACCAAAGATAAACACATAATTTAAAATCTTCCTTATAGAAAGGGATGAATTTATTGTAACTTCAGCAACTTGCAATGCAACTGTCTACAGTGTAACTAGACGGTCTCCTTTCTGCTGTAAAGGGAGATTGCAAAACCTCCCTTACTATGAATGCAGGACAATCCGCAGACCCAGTTCATCTCAACAAACATTCGAAATCAATCAGACAAATCATAACCTAAAAGAAGTAATTTTTTTTATGACTGCAGAGTGGTGCCTCAATTGCTTGCTAAGGCATTAATACCCTAATTTAATTAAGAAGAATCTCATCCTTAAAGCTTCATGTCACAAGTATTAAAGGAAACAAGAGGGGAAAAGGAAGAAATAAACATTACCAGGTTTTCAACTTCAGCACTTTGTCTAACACCCCACTGGAACGTTCCCATGAGGGTGATTGCATAGGAGAGTGCCAAACCAACCTGCCCCGCATTCAGAGCTGCAGAAGAAAGGAAAATGAGACTCGAATAGGTACACTGTCATTACACAAAAACTCAGTTAAGTTCTCTTTCATGAGGTTACTTACATGATGGAAGCATCAGAGCCAGAATTTTACTTGGTTATGAGCTACTTGCTATCTGTGCAATGAGTACCTCCAGGCAGAACAGCCGCTTGCTGCATTTTTGGGGTACGTTTTGGACACATTTTGACAAGATAGTCCAATTCTCCTTGGCCTGGTGCTCATCTAAATCTGAGGTTCAGTCTCAAGACCAAACTTACATAGATTTTAGGGTCATCCCTGTCTGGCTGAGCATTAACTCTTCACTTTTTTTCTATGCAAATCAGATAACGCCCTAAACCTAAGCAAAAAGTTTGCGTAAAATTATTTCAAAATTAGTTATGAAATTTACATCAACTTTGTACTCTTACAACCAATCAGATAAAGTAACAGGACAGAATATTTCTGCCCCTGTTTATAAAAGCATTTACTGTGTTCAGTGGGTCTACTTTCACAATATAAACGTATTCTGCCTGCCCCAATATTAAGCATGATTGTCCTCTGACTTACTTGAACTTTATCCTAACATAGTCCTATTGACTTCGAGAGAACTACTCATTATCCAGAGGCAAGGAAAGATTCAGGACTATTGTTTTGACTTGTCTTTTTGCATTCTAGTAACATCAAACCTAGCTCAAAATTTGTGGAGTTGTGCAGCACAGAGTTTTCAAATTTTACAATACACGTGCACATACAAAACTTATCCAAAGAAAAAAGAAAAGAAACAAAACCAGCAAATAAGCACTAATTTTCATGTCCAAGATAATTACTTCTTCCTTCATGTTTTAGATGACTATCTCATTCTAGCACATCTAACCCAATTACATCCTGGATGATGCATACACTAATGACAGTTCATGAGTGACAGTGAACATAAAATGTATTATTATGAGGCAATTTTCTTTCTGGAACTGGCCTATCCCACTGATCCAAGATACGAGAAGAGTATCCCTAGGAACTTTAGCTTGCCTTTTGACCTACTGTGCCACGTGCAGAAAGGAAAAACATTGTTAAGAGGAGCTCCATGGGTGTTTCAATATAAAATGCAAAGCCCTGTAGGCCCAAAAGAGAAAGACAAAGGTAGGGAAAAAGAAGAAGATTTATTTCTTGTTATTGCTCTGGAAGCCAGAATCTCAAGAGTGAAGACTACAGAAGAGCACGTTTGTTTGCACACTTGGGGATGATGACAGATGTATGTTTCAGCCCAGATGATGTCTGAACTGCTTCCAGGATTTGCAGGAAAGTAGATACAGCCCCAATGCCCTAGACTAAGGAAAAGATCATGATCTAGAAAGAAACATTTAACTTAATTACAGCCTTTAAACAATTAGAAACAGCAACATATGAAAAAGAATTAGGCATTACTATACATGGTAATTACTGAGTGAACTTTTTCTAACATCTGTACTTACTGTTGGCGAGAAGCAGGGAACCAAAAGCAACCACTATAACAAAAATGGCACAGATGGCATCCAGACGCACAGCAAACCACCTTGAGGTTGTCAAGAAGAGAAACCAGGCCTCTAAAGAGTATTTTACAAAGACATAAAACCAGTGGATTATTAGAAAACTAAGCTGTATAATTATTACTAATTTATTCATGTTAATAATACAAATTGTCAAAAAACCACAACATTGCCATCTTCAAGTGCATGTCTGCATGGACTGATGATGATCAGGGTACTGACCAGTTTTCCTAAAATTGTCTAGTTTAGTTTTCACACCAGTAGCAACCACAATAGGAAGAGAAAGAAAAACAGTCAAGGTTCGAAGCGTGGTCCACTTATTCAAGATGGAAGCCTCTTCTCAACTCTAGTCGATTCAAGAGTCTTATACAAAAAGCAGAAGTACAACTGCATTTACTGTAGCTGGACTGGAGTCTACAGGCTTTTAGCTAGAATGTATCACAGCTGTCAGAGCCAAGTGTTTAGAAGGCAACTGCAGCTGGTTAAGCTCCTGTAGGAGCTACTCAATACAGCCAGTGCAGCTATACAGAGGTATTCAGATTATTAGATGCACATTTTTACTTTTGGGGAAGCTCACACAGGTGGACATCTCCACATTGCACTCGCACTCAGGTGATGACAATTTGGTGCAAAGTTCCATCCCAGGTAGATATGCTACAGTACAAGGTACCAGAGACAGCACAAAAAGACACTGCAATACAGAAGGCAAAGTGTTTGAATCCAGGGCCAAAACCAGAAGCAAAGTAGCCATAATAAAGTGTGGAACTATTGCTTAGCCTGCACTCAGAGGAATTGTTTCAGCTGCTACCAAGTCACAGCAGAAGGTTATCATTCCAACCCCTTCTGCCTTGTTTGCCATTACTCCCTGCTAAAGATCGCTGCAGTTTCAACTGCTCAATGCTCCTTAGCCCAGTGCTGGGAAAAATTCAGCTAAAAAAATTCTCCCTTCTGTGAGATTGAGAGGAGGTAAGTGTGGTTTTAAGCCTGATCATCAATAGCCATATTATGGAGCTTTTGCTCCACTGATCCTAATTGTCCAGGGAGGTGTGTTACACTGCCAGCTTGAGATGGGTCATTTTGCAGCCTCTCTATGCAACAGGGGTCACTGTGCACAAAGAAAGGAATCTGACAGTCACAGGAACTAATAAAGACTCATTGTGGCCTGACGACTCATGGGCTTGCTTACAGAGATGGGCACTGGCAGGAAGGAAAGTTGGGTTTGGTCAAATGTCAGCATGTCTTTTAGATGTTTTTTATCTAAAATGTATTTAATGCTCCATTCATAGGCATCCCTCAAAGGGGTTCAAAGCAAGTGTCCTGAGTCCTAGGCTCAGGCCTAAATAGAGAGGAAGATACTACTCCAGCCAACAGTGCTAAACAAAACCATCACTGGTTGGGAGAGCCTTCTGCAATGCAGGAAAGAATTTAAAACTCTTTAGGAGACTTAAAACACAGGACTCCAACTTGTGAGCTGCTATGAAAGGTCTTCTCTTAGATCAGCTACTGCTTGATCATATTTACTATTGAAGAACTATCCAGGGTGAAAACAACTTCAGGAAATCTCTAGTTCAGCCTCCTGCTCAAGCACAGTCAGGTCAGATGTCAGACCATGTTGCTCCATGCTTTATGCAGTTTGAGTCTTGAAAATCTATACAGATGAAGCCTGCACCTCTGGGCAATCCTTGCCTCTGCTTGACTGTGCTCACAGTGAAATTGTTTTTCCTTGAATTCAGGCTAAAAAACTCTTGTTACAACTTACACCCAAGTCAGTGCTCCTACCACTAAGTACCATGGTGAGGAACCTGTATGAATGGCAACACCCTTGCAGGTACCAGAAGGCAGCTATTAAATCCTCTGTATTCTGTGAACTGAACAAGCCCAGCACCCTCCCCACAAGGAAATCTCTCCTGTTAATACCCCAACTATCTTCTGTGGCCCCTCCAGGGAGCTCACTCCCCTTTGTTAGAATGTTTCCCAGAGCTGGCCGTCCACTACTGGATGCAGTACTCCCAGTGTGGGCTAACAAGTGTGGAGGGGGACAATCACTTCCCTCCTCCCCCTGGCTATGCTCCTGTTAATACAGCCCAGAGGGTGGTGGCCTCCTTTGCTGTCCAGGCACATATTCCCCATGAGGGAAAAAAACCACACACACTTTAAGGCAACTGATGTACCCTAAAGAATTGGGTGGGAAAGACAGCAAGATGAAGTGTGTAGGTATACAGAAGAGTGTGACTATAAGCACTGAAGCTTATAAAACAGGTTCATGATCTGACTTCAAAAACAGGTTCATAATCTTCCCATGAGGGATATTATCGACAGTTTCGTTAGGGAGATGCACAAAACTGACTGAAAAATGAAAGCGTTTTTATGTTCCCTGGATCTGACCTCAAAATACAGAAAATATTTCTCTTAAATGTCATGGTCCTCTTTGTATAATGAAACTTCTATACGCAGTTTATTGCCTAAAGATGTCTTTTAATATAAAACTAAACCACAACTTTGTCTTCCCTCACTATTAGGTATTGTAACACTGATTTTGTCAGATAACTAGCAACTATTAAATATTATAAATGGAAAATGCAAAGCTAGAGGTGCGTCCCTGGAAGATGCACTACACCAGTCACAAGTCACTGGGCTCAACATGATCAGGGAGTATGATGCTACAACCTGTGATAAACTGTACTTCAGAAAGGATCAACTGGTCTTGCCTGAGACCTTGTAAATCTATAAATTACAAAACAGCAATCGAATATACTTGTGTGTCTTGCAACAGAGGAAAGTCACAATCTTACCTAACAAACACAAAACTGAAAACTTGCATTCTGCTATATCTTGAAGAACATAGTAACAGAGAACATTTAAATAAGAGAAGTCAAAGAATCACAATGCAAACCTGAATTATATTACTCATGCTTGCAGAACACCAGTATTTCACACCTGTGAATTATGTTAATTCCATATTTTAAATTTAAGCCCTGAAAGCTGCTCAAAGTAAAAAATAAGTTAGATTTATGAAACTTTTCCAAGATTATTTATACTAATGATATCTGCCCATTCCTAGAACACTACTTAGTATCAAATGTTTCATAACATAGCTTGTTCCCTCCACATCTCTCTCTGCCCTGCCCCCACCTTTCCTTTTCTTAAAGATTGAAACCAGGAAAATGTTAAAAATTATTCATAAAGTATTCTTATCAGGTACACTTCCAAATGTTTATCTTATACGTTGTTAAAACATATGCATGGGCATTCTAAATTATATTACAGCCCAAAGTAAACTCTAAATCTAGACAGATAATGTTTTTGTTCTAATAAAGGAATTTTACCCTAAAGAGACAAATGCACAGCTCCTACTGATTTTAATGCACATTATATACATGTCGCTTAGGGCATAAGATATTTCCCTCCTACCGTGCAAAGTATTTGATTTTTCACATCAATTCATCACAAACCTGAATGGAGGTCTTGGTGTGCATCAAATAATTTTTGAAATCTTTCCTCTGCTTTCAAAGCCCGAATAGTCCAAAGCCCCTGGAGGGATGACGACAAGTGGGAGAACACTGGACTTCGAGCTACAAAGGGAAATGAGAGTTGAGTTAACTTAACAATAGATGAAGGACAACATTTAATTCTTTTTGTACCACACTAATCTTTAATCCTACCACTTTATATTTAACCATACAAACTACTCTACTGCATCTTTTTGGAAGAAATACGCAATATGTTTAACTAATGTTCTCTTACTCAATGTTCTCTCTCAAAGTAAGAGAACTAGAGTTCTCTTACTCTCTCTGACCTGAATCAGTCAGACAGCCAGGCAGATTAATTTATACAAAAATGTCTTACATTTTTAACAATAGCTGCCACTGTAGAAATTCTTTGGGCTTTATTAATGACATTAGGCACCCATGTTTGTTATTCATAGTGCTTAATATTTCATATCATAGTCAAGCTAAAGTCAGGCACAGGAGTCAGATAAGGTCAGAAATACCATTAGTATATGCATGCAAGGTCCCAAAGACCAGCAGCTTAGCATATTCTTAACTAGCTTTATTTACAGATAGTTAACTGACATACCCTAGGTTTATCATTATGCAAAACAGGAGTTAAGCATGTAATTCACTAGTTGAGAACCAAGGCAATAAGGAAGTTATTTGCATAGCAAAAGAAAAAAAAATTCTTTGATGGACTGTCTATAAAATACTAGCATTTCACATAATAATAAGTAGGGTTCAAACTAACATTAAGTCCCACCAAACTACATACTTGTGGATTCTAGACGTTTAATATCTCTTGAAGTGTCTAAGAAATATCGTCGAAGAAAAATGAAAAGAATAAATAGTGGAATTAAGGGGATGAGCATCCAAGGAATCACTGCCACAGCCACAGCCACCACACCACAAATCTGTAGGAGAGTCTGGAGCACAATAGAAACAAAATAAAAAACTCTTTGCCAGAAGAATTTAATTTAGAACAAGTATAAAACTATTTAACACTATTGAAACACTTAAATATTTAAACATAACTACCACATTTAAGAGCGGATGCATTGTATAACATATGAGCAACATCTATTTTTAAGCAACTTGGAAAATTTACGGCAATATCTAAATTGACTATTTTTCCAGTTTATGGTTTTCTTCCACATTATTTGTTCTTTAAAATACGTGTTTACAAAGCTGGTTGACTGAAAATTAATGTCTTTCTTGGTAGACTATTTTGTGACTGCTGTGAGAAAGCAATAAATGATCAACGTAATGGACAACTAATCTTTAATGGATCCTAGTTATTTGGTAAATCAAGGACATGTTTTTTCACTCCTGCTAAGAAGAAACTGGTGAAAAACTGGCTTTCAACTTGAGTTGAAAGACTTGACACTTGGAAGAGAGACTTTCAACATAGGCGTGCAATGTTTTCCTAAACACAACACTGTCCCATTTAGAAAGAAAACCCAGGACAGAAGAAAGTGGGCTTTCTCTTCTCAAAGGATTGCATTGTGAAATGCTACAAATAAGAAGAAAATGTTACACACTGCAAGAAGTGTCATAAAAGGCTTGCTTCACCAGGTTTACTAGAGTGTAATGTAACAGGTGAGGTAAACCTGACTTTAGTCTTAGAAAACTTGATATAATGAGGAAAACTCTGTTGCTTAGGACAGAGGATCCTGGCCCAACTTTCTGAATTGAATCCTCCATTTCCTTCAGTCCCCTTCACATCTTCCATCAAACTTTCAGTTTGAATACACAGTAAAAACCATCATCTGCACACAAACTTCTTGCAGAACCCAGCTGTACATGAATGAATGTATGGTAGGAGTCCTGGTATACTATAATTAGGATGGGCCCATTTGTTCCTTAAAAAGTGGGGAAAAACCCAACCCATACAAAAATAAACCCATAAAGTACCAAAACCAAACAACTGAAATCCTAGCTCAAGATTAAATTCCTGTATTATTCTCATTAACATATTCCTTAGCAATGACAATATTTTCTAAAGATTTTTAATTTAATGGACTGTACAGCAGACACCTTCTTCATCACCTCATATTACACAGAAGTGGATTCCAGCTGAATTTTGTGGCTGCCTGATTGTTAGATTCCAAAAATGCACTAGTGACCACTGGGTGCCAGAAATCTATGTCTTGGAGCAAAAATGCTTCCATCCCTTCAACTTTTCCAACTCAGTGCGCATATAAGCAACACATCGGCTAAGGCAGGTACCAGAGAGTTACCTGGATTTTCAAACACTTTCAGTGGAAATGTCTGTGACACATTGCATTTCCTGTTGCACTTTTGGTAGCACACTGAGGCCAAAAACAAGTACAACCTTTACCCCTAAATTTGCTTTTTTTTCCTTCAGGCTTCTCTGACTTCACCCTAATTTGACCTGACCAAAGAGCAAACACACACACCTTACACATTACGACTGCATGAGTCAGCTCTAGGCTTAGAGGTCTTAGCTCATGAAAGAAGATTTATCAGTGTTACAGCCCCCATCTCATAGATCCTGAAAGCACATTTTAGGGCCTCATAAGGCCCTATTGAGGAAAATTGCTAAAAGGTAGGCATGGGAAAGGAGCTCTGGAGGAAGTTGCATTACCACTACACTGCTCATCTGTAGGTTAAGGTGTTGATAGCATCATGTTGTTTGACCTTCTAGATACACACAGCAGATCGCAAACGTTCTACCTAGATTTCATCAGGAGGAGGCAAGGTGGCAATGAGAGTGCACGGTATTTCACCTGGATCAATTATGCACATGGCTGTGTCAGCACAAAGCAAAACAAAGCACCCTGGGCTCCTCACCAGCACTGCCATCAGCCCTTCTCTACCTTCTATTTCTCTGGCAATCTTTAGAGCCCTGTAAACGTATTTCCTTTTTATCGTGGGGTGAGGAGAAAGGACATAAAGATTCCTGACCTTCCACAAATCTTCTCCTGTTCTAGATCTCCGCTTTCCTCAGTAATGCTCATTATGTCTGCCAAGCCTGCCAGCCATCCACATGCTGGCGAGTTTCTAAAGGTTCCCTCACCTCCATCCTTATCAGCAGAGATTGAAGTCCATTCCTTCCTTCCTGTTCCAAACTCACTCCTGAATCTGCTCAATACACCTACTGCCTTCTCCCTCTGTCACTTCCTAGACAGTCACAAAAAAGCTGTTTCTGAAGTACACAGTCTCCTCGTAACATCAGCCACATATCTGAAGTCAAATGTTGAGGAGAGCTGCTTCAAGGAAAAGGATTCTGAGGAAAACAAATGCTTCTTAATAAAAAAACAAAGAAGCCAAACTGAAGTTTAGTGATGATAATCTACAACATGTTGCAAAGTGCCAGTGGGGGTGGGAGTGGGAGTAAAACTATTAAGATCCAGCTCGTGTAAACAAAGCCTTGCTATGGCAGAAATACAGGGAAGGAAAAGATGGCTAGGATGACTAAAGTAAAAATCTGACACCGCCTTTGGAAGGAATTTTAGATGAGCCTGCACCACCTTATCATTATAAAAATTTATGATAGGGTGGATCAGTCATGTGTGTTCTTTTTTTTTGAAAACCAAACTTGCATATAAATTAACTCTTAATGAAGTAGTCTGAAAGCCAGACACAACCATTTGCAGACTGTAATCATATAGTCACTGTGTGAGGTAAGGCAAAGGTTCTAGCTCCTGAATTTCACAAGAGACAACCAACCTCTGCAGCTGGAGACTGCCCCAACTTCTACCAGCTTCACTGCATGCAAGCTGCAGGACCCAAGATAATCAGCAGGGTGACAATAATGGTAACATGAGTGTCTGGTGTCTCTCCTCTCTGGAGACAACAGCAAGAAACACTCAGGACTGGGTATCTAGACTTCTCATGGCAGAATCAGCTTACAATGGAAAGTTGCATCAGAAGTCCAAGATTTTCCTACATAAAAGAAATACGGTCTACAAACCCAGCACCTTTTAATGTATTTCTTAATTTTAACATTCAAAATGTAATGACTGTGTAGAAAGTAACAGTTAAACTGAAAAAAAAAATGAAGAAAAGCAACCAAAACAAAAACACAAGAGCTGATGAATTACATTTTACAGCTATCTGCACAGTATTTGAAACAAGGCCACCTCGCACAAAAGACAACAGATGCACTGGCTACCAAGACAAAAAAGACCTGGATAGTTTCAGGAAAAGACCATCGCTTCCAAATGGAGACATAGTGATCAATGTCCACCTTCAAACTTGCTTCCCTTTCCCTGGAGAAAGATGAATCTCCCACAGACAGCCAGCACACAGTCTATCCCTAGAGTATAGAAAAGCCCATGTTGTTTCTGTTGGGAGTTACCCTCTTGCTTACAAGAGTCCTGAGAGATTTCCCTCACAATTTGGTCAGTCACTCCATTTACTGTGGCTTTTTTTTCCTTAAAAATCTCCTCTTTTACTGCAGCAGGCATACCCAACCATAACCCTCTGGGGCAATGAACGCTCTGACCTGCACGTTCACTTGTGAAACATGCTTTCCCTTCACCATCTGATGACCTACTTCTCCATTATTCTTACAAGTGCTGAGAGTGGTATTCTGGAGTTTCTGTCTCAAACAGGTCTTGATCTAGGAGTACCAGGCATTTCTGTACCACAACCACAGAGCAGAAGAACATGGTAGAGGACCTACTACCATGGGAACCACACTATTCTGGACCTGCAGTTGTTGACCTGGTAGGATCTCTAATCAATGAGAGGAGCGTAGGGGATGGGATTTGAGACCTGGAAACCTCATTGTGGGAATCCAAACGTGGCCTACATAGTGAAACTCCTATCCTAGAAGTGATTAATAGAATACTGAAATTGTTTAGACTGGAAAAGACACTAAGATCATAGAATCCAATCCTTAATGCAGCACTGCCAAGTCCCCCACGACACCATGTCCTTAAGCATGGTTTGTGCATCTTTTAAACATGTCCAAGGATGGTAGTAACTTCATCTAACTTTTAAGTACATACCTAATGACCCTATGGTTTAATATTTTGCCACAATCCACTACCTGTATTTACTTGATGCCCTCTGACTACAGCAAAGTAAACATCTAAAGACCATCAAGGCTAAATTTTGATGACCAAGTCTACAGTCAAATCCCATGCAAGAACTGCAGCATTCCAGGATTGGTTTTACCAATACTTAAGCAGAAGCCAAGTATACCTACTCAGCTCCAATTCTCAAATGCTACTCCCTGGGCTCCAATATACACTCCCAAGGATTATATTAGCCCATGGAACTGCCACAAAGCCATACTAATTTAATAATAGCAGAGGCACATGTTCTCGACTTCAGTTTGAACCTTCACTGCATTAACTTTAGGCACTCTCAGTCAGGCTATGCTGTCTGAACTAAAGCCATGTCAAGAAAATACAAAACCCCACTCTGTTCATACTTGCTTGGCATCACCCTTCCTCCTCCTTCTCCCCTACCCCTGACAGAAATTATTTCCTTGTTGACTCTGCCAAATAACTGCATGTACAATCAATCCTTAATCCAGTTCTGACATTTTCTTTATCCTTGAATGCTTTTTTTCCCCTTCAAACAGACTTTTTCAAACCAGACTGTCTGGACTGACCGACCTGCATCTCTGTTAAAGAAAAACTGCACAGGTGGCTGGTTACACTGGGACACCAGAAGACAAGTTTCCCTGGGAAGATGACATTGCAATGAGAAGATCAGAGTGATAAACACTCTACTCAAGCCAGCTCCACCCAGAACCACAGTGTAGATTTTCTGCATTTTTCCCCTTTATTACAAAAAGCCACAGGAAACATCCAAAGAGAAACTAGCACCTAAACAATTCTACTTCATTTTACTCACTTAAAGCAGCTGAGTTGAGGTGAGCAGTCTTGTCTTCAAACTACTTTTTAAATAAAATTTATGGGTTTTCTTTTGGAACAGGTTAAAAATAAGTATATATAGTTGTTTATACTATTGTTTGCATCAAACTGTCAGGAAGACATTCGTCTTCAGCAAAAATGCAATGAAGATTTATGAGTACAGGAGAACACATGTGACACACAATATTTAAGTGGCATCTCTGACAATGTCCTTTTCTGAAGCAACCAAGGACAGCAATCTTTGACAGGAATGACAGCTCTCAATCAGTGTTAATTCAGCTTTAGGAAAATGTGCATCCACAAGAAAATATGGAATTTAAAGACCATGACAACCAATGCACTGAAAGGGGGAAAAAAAGCACAGCTGGAGAAGAAACTAAAATTATAATTTCAGATAAACTGAATTTATAAAGTAAGAACTAAATACTGCCAGCTCTAAAAGCTTCAAAAAGAGCAAGTTCATCTTATGTCCTGTGAGATACTCTCATCTCCTCTCAATTCTGCTATTTGCAAATAGTCAACAAGGGGTTACTGAACTAAATCAGTATGTCACTGCAAATGGGCTGAATACATCTGCCAGAAATGTATTCAAAATTTCCAATCGCATCCTTAATGCTAGCACCTCCTATCTGTTCTCGTTTCTACAAGACAGTCCTTCTGGATTGCTGTTTTTCCAAGTGAACAAGCATATACTGAGCTCCTCAGGGCAAATGTTTTCTGTGCCACCAACATGCTCATTCATTTGACTTGGCATGCATTTTGTCATTAAGTGAGAAGCCTTAATATTTGTTTGAGGTCACAGCAAACTGTGTGCAATTGTTCTTTAACAAGTGACCTTATAACAAAAAGGGTGTTTTCTTTAATACATTGGCACCACCATCACTCTCATATTCAAATAGCATCCTGTCATCAGTAATCTCTTACCTTACAAGAAGGGACAGAAATAGGTTCTCTGGGCACCCTGGGCCAAGAGGCTTAACTGTCTCATGCAGAACTTGACTGTAACAGCACCTTTCAGAATTCACAGCCTGTACGTTGTCTGAGACTTCCAGATATGATGCTTTAGAAACACACACATAACCAAGCTCTGGACTTGGTGATTCTAACAGACACTTGAAACACTCATCCCTCAAAACTCAACACTATATTCCTCCAACATATAGAGGTTATCTTCTTTCTAATAATACACTATCTTCACTCATGTAAGAAGTTTCTTGCCAGAGCTCTTGGGCCATGGTAATAAGTTACTTCCAGCTAATACTGGTTTTCCATGGAAAAAAAAAGCTTTTATCAGAGCCAAAGCTACAGCCTCTACTTAGGCATGCAGCTCCAGCTCATACCCACTGTACAGGGAAACCAATACTGTCATACACAAAATCACAGTGCCAATAGCCATTCTTGTAAACAGCTGTGGACAATATATTTTAGTATTTATAAGCAGCAGAATCTTGAACAGGATCTTCGATTTTCCAAAGTGCTCCTCGTTTATAGCACCTTGTGCTCCCTAAGCACATCTGCACAGAAGTGTTCTCAATGATTTGGGCAGCTAGTCACAACTTTGCAATGAGATCTATAGAAAAGTGAGAGGTCTTCCTGAAGTCACAGGAGTTAGTTATAACTTTGCAGTGATTTCCCCATATGAATAATATAAAGAGTCAATACGCTTTTGCTGTTCAATGGTGCTCTTTGTCACTTCTCCTGTGAATAGGCTTTGGCTATATTCTTACATTGCTCTTTTCCCAAGGGACAAAAAGTGCACACACAAGAACAATTCCCATAAACTACAGCAGTCTTTGTAGCATAAAAAATAAGTTTTATCTTCCTGTGGAACACCTCAGATGCCAAGCACAACTTTACATGGTAGCTTGAGGAAACAGCATTAATCAGTGAGCGTAGAACATACACACATACATGCTTCTCTTTCTCGACAGCTCTTGCCAGAACCTGCCTGAAACACTACAGAAAAATGTCTGGCATCACCCAACATTCCCAGAGTTACTCCTCAGGTAGCAGAAAGCATCCCTTTTCAATCATATTAATTTAGAGGCATTGTGCCTCCAATATCCACCCCCATTGCTGAGTGTGGTTGCTTTGTTGGCTGTTGCACTTGCTTTTAAGATTCCCAGAAAAATGCATTTTTGTATCTCCTCTGTCAGTCCTTGCTGTTGAGTAACTGACATTTTTAAAGGAAAATGAAGAATGGCTTGGCGATTTTTGCTCCCCTCCTACCTCTCAGAAGTAATTTCCATGATGTTTCCCTAGCTATATAAGCCCAAGACAGCCCCACTGAGTACAGACCCTTATGAAATCAAAATATCTGATTCAATAATGGGTATTTTACTCCTTAGTACTGCTACAAGTAGAGTATTTTCTATTTTGTTCTTTATTCACATGTTTAGCAGTTTACCAGCAGAGGCTGATTCACTGATCTTTGTCTTAGTTTTATCCACTCAAAAAACCCCTTTGAAAGCAGATGTTATTTCAGTGAAAATTATGGAGAACATATACATAGAACAAAAACAAAAAACAAAAAAACCCAAAAAAACCCAAAAAACAAACCAAAAAAAAAACCAAAAAAACCAAAAAACCCATAAAAATCTCAGTGCTTTCAGGCTATTAGGATGCAGGAGACAGATCTTACAGGCCAATATAAAATGATGCAAAAAATGCATAGTAAAAGGACTGGGAAAAGTTAGGTTGGCAAAAGTTAGGCCTTTTGACACCCCGAGTACAAAACTGTGAGTACTGGGGTACTAAACAGGGGAAGGATCACAGAAAGCAGCTCATGCCCTCCACAAACAGCATCTCCTATTGCTGCTGCTGGAGAAAAACCACTGACCTAGACAGACTACTGATGCCATTAGTTCATATTCTTATGGTCTACTCCATTAATTTACTTGCTGAAATACTGTCTCCCTTCCTGTGAGGAATTCCTCTGAGCTAAGGATGATGTTATCACCTTTTCATAAATGTTATGCACTTTTTTTTTATTTTTTATTTTTGCAGCTCTTTAGAACATTTAGCAAAACTCCGCTTATCACAGACACTGCCACCCCACATGTCACAGTTTTGCAAACTTCGTCTTTGAGCCCTGTACTTTCCTGCCTCAGGTCTCTTGTCCCTCATGGCCATAATGCCAGAGCAGCTGTGCACCCTCCTGAAGAATACCTCATTTTCAACTGCATGACCTTTTCTGCTCAGCCAAGTCCAACTTTCACCAGAAGTTAATTCTGGGTCTTTCAACAACTTTAAAAGCTTTGTGCTACATTCAAACTGTGGGCTCTTCTGTTAGAGAGAGTATCAATTCCTCAGTAACACAGCTCTTCTGCCTTACAGCAACTACAAGCTTTTAAGCATTTGACTGTTATTCTTGCTCTTTAGAAATACACTACTCATGTATTTATTTTTAGGTGGAATGAAGAACTATTCATATTTCTGTAAACACAACAGCCTCTCTGCCCCAGTTAAATGAAAACTATGAAAAATATTAAGGACTACAGCATCAGCTAACCTAAGAAATAAAACTACCTTCTTTTTCCTTCAGGTCACACATACTCTTTCACAGGAGATATGCAAAAAATGCTTTCTAACTTGTCCCTGACATTTTTCCCCTTAAATTCCCCAGAGCTTTGCTACTTTGATCAGGCTATAAAATTCTACTTTCCAATTAAAAATAAACTCCTGACTCATAATTTTTCAGTACTACGTGATATCTAGTGATCACCCACCTCCAAAAAGTTGAACAGTGTTCTGATGCTTTCAGCATATTTAAACTAATCAGCACCAGCCTCACTCCACCACCAGCAGCTTTCACCCAGTTCAGCTGCTCTGTGCATGTGCAGAACCCAGTGAGTAAAGAGAAAATTCCTCAGCAGAGAATAAACATCATTTACTGTCTTAAGTGCGTGCTCATTCTTTATGTGTTACAAATATGCAGCAAACCATCAGAAGATTTTTCAGAAGCTTGATTTATCACAAACCATCAACATAGGCACACTTATAAAAGTAACTGATCGTTAAGTTTGATCTGATCCCAAAATCCAGACTATTAGTGAGAAAATTGAAAAACTGTTTTTCGAAGTGTTATGTTGAGTTTGACAGAAGAGTGGACACCTGAACCAACTACCAAACCCAGCAGTTTTATAAGAAGACCTAAGCCCTTGATTTTAGCATACGAGTGACATTCATAGCAAGAGAGCTCTGCTTATTTAGAGTGATTTTAAAAACCATTAAGAAAATTATTTAGGGATGTGATTGTGAAAGAAAATTAAATAGCTCAGCATCCTATTCTTCCACTGTGCAGGAATAGATATTATTAAGCCCTTGAAAGAGCCTAAATACACGGACTTTTGTATTTCAGGAGTACAACCCAAATGAATCAATTTATTTCAAACAGGACAAAAATGTCCTTTAATGTAGATGTAATAAAAAGATGTAATAAAAAGACATATGACATTCAGTTACCACCTGAATTCTCATCTTTTGTTGTACAGAACTGCCCGCACTGCAGTCTCCTCTACCTTTTGACAAACAAACTTGTCTGGAATTTTCAAATCAGCTGCAGAGTTCACCAAGTAGCCACAGTATCAGCTTCAGCAGGAAAAAAGTTCTTATATTGTGCAGATGCACACATAACCCTGGCAGAACATTTCTGTGAGATGAAGTCTTTATTTTTGCTGAAGATAATTCCTTGTCCCACATATCTGTTTTGGGCATAAATATGCATAATGATTTAACACACATACACACACACACACACACACACACACACACACACACACACAAGTGTCAGCAACATGGCTCAGTAATTCAAATTACCTCCAAGTTTCTCCTTCCTTCTTGAATCAAAAGTGAAATCTCCAATCCTTTTGCCGAACAGTGAAATCCTAATTTGTTTGTAAGCAGACATTGTCCTATCTACAGTATATCAGTAGTTAAAGGCAATCTAGAAGATTTGTGCTTATCACCATTTGGAACAGGATTGTTACACTTTGTGACAGACAGCAGAATTAAAACATTTCTGGCTACAGTAAAGTGTTAGAAATGTTAATGATTTTCAGAAGTCTTACAACTTATCACCAGTCTGAGATGCAGATACGATAGGTTGCGATAATGCTTACAAAGTCAGGGAAATACCAATAAACCTGTAAAAACCTATAACCTATAAAATACATATAAAATACCCATAAAATAATAATAAAAATTCCCACTCTAGCACTAAAAACAACCGTAGTATATACACAAGGAAAAACCAAAAAGAAAAGGAGAAAACTACAGAAACTAAGTTCATTTGCATACATAAATACACTTAAAGAATATTTCTTTGCCTTCTTTCACACAAAGAAAAGCAAAAGAGAAAATACCTTCCAACAGATATAAACCAAAGGAATAGAAACTCTCTCTGGAATTTTTACAAATTCCACCTTAACCAAAGTGGGGAAATTTCCAAACCACAAAAACAGGGACATCACTGGACTTCCATACAACTATCCTGCTTTCTATTATCTGAAAATATACTGAAAGTAATCTGATAAAGAAAACAAGAGAAGCCCATTTGGAGAAGAGATTATTTACACCTGACTGTAATTTTGTATTTACAGGTTCCAACTATCAAAATACTGCAAGAATAAGTACCATTAAACATCAATCTGCTCAAATGTTAGAGAAATTAGGATAAAGACTGCACCTCACAATGCTCATATGCTCTAGAAAAAGACAGAATTCCACTAATTGGAAACTAGCTTTATTTTTCAGAGCACTGATATATTCAAACCACCTCTAGTCCAAAATGAGAAAATGAAAGGAGCCCAGTACAAAACTATGACCTACTTTTACCACATAAATGCAGAAGTGCAAAAACTAAAAGGAAATGAGTTAAGAAAAACAAAAAAAGTGGTAAAGGAGGCAAGAGGACACGAAGGTAATGACACCACATTTTCAGTATTATTTTACCTTCTTTCTCATGTCAGATGAAATGTTGCATTGTCAAATTTTATTAATACGAAGTAAATAAACACCCTAAAATATTAAAGCATTTACATTATGTTCCTACACAAATTAGTTTTGTTACAGTAGTGATCTCTGCTGCCTTGACACTAATGTGTGGACAATTGCATGCATAGCTATTCTTTAAAAAATTCTACAAATGAACATAAATTAAAAAAATATATAAAAAAAGGGGGTGAGGCAAAGGCTCAGGCTGGGGATACATAGCCACTATAGTGAGAACAGAACACAGCCTTCCCTGGAAAACCGAGGTCCATATATAAACAGGAATTCACCCATTAGCAATGACTCCAGACTTTGCACATTTTACCTGTACACACTCCAACAATCTGAGTAAATATTCAGTCTGTAGGATGCAAGATACTCATCCTTCCATTCAAAGGAATGTGATGACAGGTACAAAATAAAGAACAGCAATAGCTTTGGCATAGATTATCTCCCACTGCTGGTCACCATCAACATGACTAATTAGCTACTAAGATTTAACAATCAAGACGTTCAAGGACGGAGGAAGAAAAGGTCAATAAAAAACTGCATTATTTAGAAAAGTGTCTGTGCTAAACTCACAGCTTCTGCATGTTGGTCCTGGAGACACAAATGCAACCCTAGCCTCCTCTTCCTCCACTACTTCCCACCCCTTTTATTTGTCTGCTTGTTTATTTTTCACAAGACAGTGGGGTTAATTAAAAAAAAAAACAAAAAAACACCAAAACTGAGAGCACATGCAAATACTGCATGACCACAGCAAAAATTAGGATCTTATTGCAATGGTAATTTTAACCTTTTCTGAAACTAGTGCACAAAAGTTACCAATGAAAAAAATATATACCCCTATTACTTTTTTTTAGTTTTTAACTGGTCTTTCATTCTGCAATAGCCAGATGCCCTTAATATGCATCTTGGGAAGGTAGAGCAAGAAAAAGTCCCGTAAGATTTCAGTTGTCAAGTGTAACCAGACAACTGTTTTGTGTTTCTTTAATTTATTTATTTTTCATTTAAACCTCAGCACAGCAAAACTACCATGATTCAGCAGAAGGGAAACTAAAAAGTATCCAAGGTATCCAAGCCACATGTCTGCACTATGTACCAGGCTCAACAGAGTATACTGACATTTAACACAGATCCCACAGATTACTGAGGGGACAACACACTGCTGATCATATTTTGAATACACACATGCAAACACACAGAAAGAATTATTCTTCAATGGATAAAAAATGCCTCTCAAAACTTACACATGCATACAGACTAAACTCAGCTAAACTGGAAAAAACAACGCAACAAACTCCTCAGGAATCCCACCTCTCACAGAGAGCACAAAATAACAACGTCATTGTTAAACTAAAAGATCCTCAAATTCCTTCTACACACTTTCCCTGACATGCTCACACAATAAATGCAGGGGTCAGTGGTACTGAAACAAGGGACGGCAGTTCCACTCTTGTGCACATACGAAAGCAACTGACCCAAGCTATTATTCCAGTCTGAGGCACTTTTTGTTCCTAATATCCAGATGCAGCAGCTTTTTTTTTTCCCCTTTCTCTTTTTTTTTTTTTTTTAAGAAATGACTGTGGACACCTCCTTCACATTTTCCTTTTCTTCACTATTTTCACTCCATAAAGCTGCAGTCAATGTGTTTTGTGTGTAGTGAGAAGGGAATGGCACATTCAGTGGTGGTCTCAGCCACAGCCTACATTGGTGGCTCAAGTAGTCTCAGGATTAGGTCTTTGTGTGTGATGAAAGGATATGAAAAGTCAGTTATTTAAACTCAGTCAAGCTGTTGATTTTGGGGAGGAAAAAGGTTTTGCAATTCAGTTTTCCTCAATAAATCACTGCCCTTTTTCAAGGGCAGCTGCAGATAGTTCACATGTTCACAGTGTTCTCCAGAAACAAAACAGATCATGATTTTTTTTACCCCTCCCCTCAATCTAACATAGGGTAAGAAATCAAAATGAAGGGGCCATCACATTAATTACTCAAATTCACTTGAAACTAAAGCAGAAAATCAACTCTGTTAACAAGTAATAAGATCACTGAAAAATTACAAGGGCAAGAAACTACAGAGAAAATCATCCCTTTAAAATTTACCAGAATAATTTACAAAACCAACAGGAAGTCTGAAATATATTTCACCGTCCTGTATACTCAATCAGTTTACAGACATAATTTCCAAGCAGTAGTTTATCAGTTTGGGTACTCAGCTGGCAAAATCTGAGATCAGAGTTTAAAGATGTTAAGCCTCTGCAGATCTGTCTTGAGTCAGAACATGATTCAGTCTTTGATGAGGTCTCAAAACTACAGCATCCAAAACACTGGCTACTTAGGAATATCTGGGCTAATGTGCATAAACCACTATTACATATATTGGATTCTTAATTCCTAATACCCCTTCATTAATTTCAATTCCTAATAACCCCCTCAAAATTTTATTCTGTTTCTTGGCTGACCTTTTCCCCAATTAGAGCATTGTATCTTATTAGTGCTGCATTGAGCTCAACATTGCCCAGAGAAGTTGTGGATGCCCCATCCTTAGAAGTGTCCAAGGCCAGGTTGGATGAGGCTTTGAGCAATCTGGTCTAGTCAAATTTGTCCCTGTTGCTGGCAGGGGGTTTGGAACTAGGTGGTCTTTGAGCTCCTCTCCAACCCAAAGCATCCTGTGAGCCTACGATTTTACACTACAGACCCCGCACCTACCAAATGAAGTCCAAATCAACAGAACCTTATACTCCCACAGAGTTCAAGGCAGGACATTTATATCTAAATAAAGCAGATGTTTAAATCCTCTTAGAAAGTTTTAAAGCACTGTAATGGCCTTCAAACAAGTTGTCCTTTACCTGAGGAGACTGTAACTTAGCTGGAGAGCAGCTGCCAAAACCACGTAATTCCAGTTAAGAAAAAAGAGAACGAGATGCAGACAGAGGCTAAGCAGGCTAACAATAATAAAAACATGTAAGCTCACAAAAAAAAAAAAAAAAAGCCAAAACCCCACTATCTTCCCCAAACAAGTTAATTCAGCTTTTTGACTAGTCAACCTACAAACATTGATTACTACCCGATTTTACAAACAAATTTAACGCCGTATTTTTTAGAAACAGCAAGTGTCATACTGAACATAGCAATGCTTTCTAGTTTACTTTTTAGGAGATCTGGTATGGAACTTTATGGTCACCCAGAATTCATTACAGAAGATAAGTCTCAGACTTAGATGGCAGATTTTGAAGGTTTTTTTTTTTTTACTTAAATGAGCTTCAACCTGGACTCTAACCATACCATTAAAGATATCTTAGCTGAAACACCTAACTTAACCTTTCGTTTCTTCTCAATTTTTCTACTTCACATCTACCCACAGCGTTCTGTTCCAGCCACGTAGTCAAACACAGCCATAAACATGTTTTCATAAAAGAGACTTATTTTTAATTCATAAACCTTGTGGATACAGCAATAATTTCCACAAAACACAGTCAGCTGCACTAACATGAGATGCCTCATATGCTGTTAAAATTCATAAGAAGAAAGAAATTACTGCCCTCCAGTGAGGACTGATTCTCTTGCCTTCAATCTCTCAAGACAGGTGTGCTATATTTTGGTGCACTTCAAACCAAAGAATGAAAAGATGGCAGAAAACATTTAAATGCAATGCAAGTAGCTACTTTGGGAGATATTGCAAAGCCATGGGTTTTTTTAGTAAAAATTTTTAGTAAAATCTAACTAGATTTTCGAAAGAAAACACAAGGTTCATGATGCATTTTTGTGCTTGCCACATACCTTTCAACTTTGCATTAACCAGAACGTGTACAGAGACTATCCACTGTCTTGAAGAGAGTCTTTATTTTCCTTAACTCAATGGAAGATGTAAAATATTAAACTCTTTCTGCTCAAAGAATTAATTTTCATCCAGTTTAGCTATCTAGACTAATAATGCTCATGATGGTTGTAGTGCAGTGTATAAATCTTATTACCTACTCCAAAAAGAATATTATCAATTTTTAGCATTGCTTAAAAATCTGTATTTTGTGTCATTACAAAATTCTTGAAACTAGAAGGTGGCATTTAATTATTTATTTATTGGTATTTAAATTGGCTCATACTGTAGCTTTTGGGTGTCCAACCACATTGTATTTATTTGTGCTGAAATTACACACTCACTTGCCAATACAGTAAAAGAGTGGAATGCTCCACAATGATCCCAGCAATAACTCTGAAAAACGACCACTTCTTCAATGCAAATCCGCTCAAGAAAAGCTTCTACACACAAAGTAAGATGAACCAGTTACTGCATTGTTTATTAAGTTTCACTTGATTCCTCCTGACAACCATTTAAACAATGAATGTTGGGAAATGTCTCTCAAAGAATCAACAATAATGGCTGGGATCAGGGCTTTTATATCCAGCTAATACTGTTTTTAGAAAGGAGAAAATATTTCTTCCTGAAGGGATTATAAGAAGTGTTATAAAAGACACCTGCAAACAAAACAAGTGACAAAAGATCTCTATCATTATTGATAACAGTTATCCTTTGTAAAAATCTCCGCTTCATCAGAAATAAATATATATTTGCTCTTGAAGTACAAAAGCATCCACTAAGCAAGAAGCCTGCTCATCAAGAAGAGTAAATTTTAGAAAACCTGCCAAGAAGAAAGTGCTTTTTTTCTTATGGATAGCAGTGCATTAATAATCAACAGTTAGATCCTAAATTTTCTCTTCTGATGCCAAATAGAGAAGGTAAGCTTTGAACCACAGTGTCTTTTTAATAGTCTACTGGACTTGTAAAATCTACTTCATTTTTTGGTAAGCAAAAACTTTTCACTTTAAAACAAACTCCAGAATTTGACAAATAATTCAATAGCCAATTTAAAAAAAAACCCCGCATAAATTAATCAAGATGAAGGAAAATGTTTACCAAATGTGGTTTACAGTAGGAGCTTGAAAGAAGAAAACAATCACAGCCAGAGAAGCAGCCTTCACTCTTTCATTCCAGACCAGTTCAGTTTTGGAAAGCACACAGTGCCTAAAGGATCTAGTCAATGACCTAAAAAACCTAGTCAATGACTAGGTTTTCCAATGTGCTGGTAGATGTCTCACTCTGTACCATGTGCCATGCACACAGGGCAGACATTCCCTCAGCCTTCTTTTGAAGCAGATCAGTTTGCTCTGTCAAAAGTAAGACACTGCAATTCTCAAGACAGCTTGCTTCAGGGTCTGCTCCCAAAAGGAAGTATGGACAAGATCACATCAATTGTGGCTCCCTCTGCTTTTGCAGACTTCTGTAACATTTTCCCAGCAAATTCTGCATCCTCAGACAACCCCACATGCCTTTAAACCACATGCCAGGGCGTGCAAAACACCCACTCAGTTTCTTGCTATAAAACCACCACACTGTCTTACAACACAACCCTCATATTATTATTGTAAATGCACAGAACTAAAGAAAATCGTTAATCATTTTATCTCAGGATCACAGGACCCAGAGGATGCTCTGGCCATGAGCAGTACATAGTGTGAACACACACACACACAGTCCAGTCTGCTGCAAAGGGGACACACTGATGCGCACATAAACCCCTCTGGCCCAATGGACAAGCAGCACACAGCACAGGACAGATGGGTTTGACTTTGTGGATGCAAACAGTGTGCTAAGAGAAGAGGATAAGGACTGCAGGACAAACGGAACTTCCAGGCAAAAAGAAAGGCACATATGTATAGTCTCAAGACAGCTGAAATAAAGTAAGATATTCTGTCTAATAAGACAGTTAATGAGACTGAAGAAGACTTAGAATCTGTACAAACAGCAAAAAAGGAATCATTTTTATAGAAAAACCATATTGCACTTTCAAGAAGAATTTAAATTAATTAAAATTAAATTAAGTAACCATGAATTAAAAATTCTCATATTCACTGTAAGTAACTCCCTAACTCACAAAAAAACCCCAAATTACTGTAATTAATAGGTAAAATACACCACGTTCCTTTCTTCCCCAAAATGACACTTTAAAGTGGCACTGTAAAAATCTGAAAAACAAAACATACACCTCAATTTCAGCTACATCACTAAACTACAAAAACCACTTTATCTTAGTAGGTGTTTCTACTCCTTGGAGTAATTTTTTTCCCTATTTTCAAGAGTTCAGCAAGAACAATATTATTAAACTGTTCAACCTGAAATGTCTTATGTTTATTTTTAAATAAGTCAAAACAAGGTTTAGATCCTGAATAAGTTATCTTTAAGAGATGAAGCAAAGCTAGCAATAGCACCTTAAGAAACATTTCTGACCTCAGTATGACAGGTGTGATCCACTAAGTGGATCCAGATAATCCACTAAGTCTTTTTTTATCTAGCCTCCACAACTCTGTGTATTCTGTGATTCATGTTATTTTCATACACTACCATCATTCTTTCTCAGATTTATCCTCCTGCAATTTTTTACAAGAAAGATTAATAGCAACTGCAACAGAAAAATTACCTTGATGTCACATATAATCCTTTATCATTTCATCATTATCAAAATCTCAGTGCTTTGTCCATCTTTCTTTTCTGCAGCAACTTATTTCACTTGTTCCTATTAAGGCTATTATATTCACCCTATTACTACTAATCTTTTCTTTGTAAATAGCCACACCTATTTTAATCCGAAACGGTGTGGTAAGCATTTGATTCTTTGTGGAAGTAGACATGTAATTAGGTTAATCTGTGCTATCTTTTCATGTGAGCTGATTGTTTCTTTACTACGGACATATTTCTTATAACAGCAATAAGCTTGCCAGATTGCTTGGAGGCAAATCAAGAGCAATTTACCAAGCATGTAGCTGCTATGAGCTGAAATCTTGACATAATAGCAAGCTGTGTATAGCCACTCCTACCTACCAGTTATTACTCATGTTAGCTTTTTACTGACACGTTAAATTTCAACCGCACCTTTCTTTCACAAACAAGTACTTTCCTTCGACTCAGCTACATCTGTGACAAATAGCTGATCTTCAGCAAAGCACACAGGAATCTAAATGCAGAATGCAGTGCACAAGTCTCTGACAGCAGCAACTGAATTACCTGCACGAAGTCCAAGAATGTCAACGGAAGCAAGTCATCCAAGTGGCCAATGTCTTTGGAGAAACGATTTAAGATTCTTCCTACAGAAACAGGGCCAAGAAGAAAAACAAAAGTGAAGTAAGCAAAATGCCTGAAAAGATCCATGTTTTACCACTTCAAAAACAATTAAAAGGAAACAGCTGGACTTTAAAAATAAAAAGACAATTTTGGAAACCCCCATCCAGGGAGTCTCCTACAACCAATGCAATATATTTTGAAGAAGAAAAATTTTTTTACAAATGCCTTCTACCCAAATATAAAACCTTTACTTAAACAGCTAGAAAAAAAATTAAAGGGCTTTGAGGATAATATTTCAACAGAATTTAACAGGTGAAACACACATGCTTTATATGCTTAACATGGGCAGGTAAAGGTTTACAGGTCAGACAATTTAATGCAAGTTTCATCAAGCAACATCAGCTGGAATCTGCTCCTATCCTTGACTGAAACTCACTAGTGCATGCATGTCTCAGATAGATCAGAGCTGATCTAACTCATCTTTTTTAGCATTTCTATTCTCACCCCTCAACATTATACATGAATTCAAATTGCAGGCGTTTCTAAAATAAAATCTGAGATAGATTTGCATTCATGCAGCCTTACATTTATACTTATTGAAAACCTTGACAATACTGATCTTTATTAAAGCTAATAAAACAATTTTTAATCTCCTGTCAGTGAAGCATTTACATTTCTCTATTTTCCCAAGTTCTAGTTGAGTGAAAAAAGTCAGTTATATCGAGACTTCTTTCATAATTAAAGTCACAGCGTTGCCACCCATAAGTGGATTAGTATCTTTCTCTATTAATCAGTATCTCTACTCACCAGGAAAGAAACGAAACCAGGGGTGGGAACCTGGCTATTTCTAAGGTGTGTGATGCCCATACATGCATTCACATTGCTTTGTTATCTGTATATATCTTGATTCAATTATACTTTTAACTGGTACAAACATATTCACTGCACTGGCAACAAAAGACTTTTTTTTCTTTTCAAAGGAGCTCATTAAACTGAAAGCAAGTTTAAAGTTTCCACACAGTGCGCTGGCGACGTAATTTGGAGATAAGAGATACTGAAGGAACTTCTGTAGCAACCATCATGCTAGTTCTCTGCTCACAGCTCTTTTTCATTCATTTCTTTTTTAAGGGAATTTCTGTTGCAGACCAAACAAAATACAGAATACATCCTCTCCTCAGGTCTGAGACATGACTCCGAAGAGAGCTACTGGTGGCAAAGAGCTTGTTCTGCAGTACTTCACTACCCAAGGCAGTTACTTCAGGCAGCCAACAGCTGAATTCATCCTGGTTTTAGGCTTTGCACACAGAGAGGAAGGTTGTACAGCTGCACAAGACTCAGAAAAATCTCTTTCATCTTTTTCTACTAGGAATAGCATGTGGGGATGTTTCCTTTTACTTATATCAGGGTAGATACATCAGAAGAAAGTCCAAGGCAATTTTTAAAAAAACTTTCTTTTTGCCATGATTCTCTTTCATGGAAACTGGTCACAGAAGAGTGATCAAGCACATGCTGCATACACGCTGTCACTAAGGCTTCTTAATATCCTTAAATATCACATTCTAGGTTATTTTCAAATGAACCAAGACTTCACTGGCAAAAAGAAAATCATTTGAAGAGGTTAAATGCTTCCTGTTGATAGAGGTTTCTTTAGCAGCATGTCCAGGAAGGGCAGATAAGAAAAACCAGGTGGAATAACAGATTGGGCTCAGGGTATTAGAAATCTGTTCACAGCTTTGTCACTTGTCTTCTGAGTGACTTCGCTTTATTTTACAGAGCAAGGAGCACAGCAAGGAGAGGTGACAGTGCTAAGGCCCTCCATGAAAAGCTTGAGACCCACCAATGATGAGCTGCACACAAGGGCAAAGGATTATTTCCACAGTGAGCAAACCCCACCTTAATTCAACCTAAGAATCACCTTTTTGCCTTTTAACCCCAAGTAAGTTTTATTTGTAGTGGTTTCAGACTTATATAAGAAGCCATTGCGCAAAGGCCATCCCACGTGACACTGCCAGGAGGCAGAGAGGTCACTCAGGCTGGGTCCTCTTCCATGGCCACAGCAAGGTCAGCCCCATGCTGGCACCTCCAGCCATGGAGCAATGTCTGCACATTAAGAGTAACTGTGGCTCTGCTCCTCTTCCCATGAAGCTCTCTGAGCAACATGGTCATGACAGAAAACTTAGCTCAGCCAGGCTGTCCCCAGCAATCCCTGTTTTTTCTCTTCCATGTTACCACCAACCACTCCAGTTCCCAGAGGTAATCACGCTGCTAATTGCCAAAACTGCATTTTTTTGCAACTGCCTTATGGAATTGTTAAGTATAACAATGCTACTACAGCCTCTGTTTTGACAGTTCTGTGAGCTGCCACTAGGAAAGTGGAAATTAATCTGATGTTATCAATGAAACATGAAAACATCTTTTAATCTGCCTAATCCTCTTTAAAATGTAAATACAGCAATTCTGTAAAATGACACTGACTAAAATTTGAGTGAGCAAAAGAAATGGTATATGAAAAAGACAAACCTTGAAAACTGGAACCTTTCACAGTCCACTTAATACAATGAAACACTGGCAACACGAATCAGTTGCTTCCCAAATAAACATTAAAGTGAATCTCTGATAGCAGAGCTTCACTGTTTTTGAATTATCAAATTACTAAAAAATTAGTCTATTTAGTGTTGGCACATAGAAATTCTGGATAATGACACCTGAAGTCATTAAGACCAGGAAAATCTTTTATTGCTAAGAGGTCTGTATCTCCCTCCTGTACTGTTTATCTGGTGACCATTAATACTTTTCTATAGCTAAAGGCAAGCAACAAACCCACAAGCCTTAGCTTTATTTTTGTCATTGCTGTTTTTCAATTCTACTACCTCAGAGAGAGTAGAAGAGAAAATACAAGTCTGGAGATGCATTTCAGATCCTGTTCACACAGATGGAACTGAACTGGCATTTTATACAGCATGCCCTACACAGAAGGAAGGTACAGTAACTCACTAAAGCAAGTTCCTTCACCATGTGGCAGGGACAGCAACGCACCTTCAAGCAGAAGTGTTATGCTTTGGAAATATCCACAAGATGCCCCACAGCCATTACAGTATTGCATTCAAAGCAATTGCTTCATTTATAAGGATGTCTACAAGTACAAGAGGTCTATTTCACAAGGTATGAAGAAACAACTATTTCCACTTACTGGAAGCACAGTAAATCAGTGACTTGCTTATGAATAATTAAGCATGCAAGAGAAAACATTCCAGATTTAAAAGTTAAAGTGCCTATTTGAAGTCAGGACTCAAAATGCTTACAGTTATGACCACAGATTCTTCCAGAATGTGCAAATCTAACTTTTAAGAATGCTTTTTCAGACTATGGAAACTGTTGCACCTGCTATTCAAGAAAAGCAGGAGCTGCACAACTTACCTGCCCCTTCACCCAAAACCTCTAAATCCTTCTCTCCTAAACTTACAGACTATCAACATAACCTTGCCACCATAGCTCATATTTCCAAAAACCCCGAACTCCTTAAGCAAGCATCTCTGATATACATATGTATGCCAAGAAACAATCATTCTTAGATCAGTCCAGTATATCCAATTCACAAAAAAATTTAAGCTCCATTAATATCTACGTCCTTTACTTATCCCAGAGAGGGGCTACAAAAGCAAAAAGAAAATACTACACCTAAAACTTCTAAGTCAAATTTCAACAAACCACAAACAAAAAAAGTCTTTTGAGAAATCAAGGACTAAGTATGCCAATGTTACAACAGCATCCAAACTGGTGAATAGTATCTACAATTTCAATCACTCAGGCTTCCATGCAGTGTGTGCTGTTAGAAGCAAGCTGCAAAAGGGGACGTGCTCTCTTCAGCAGTCTTGTGTTTGTTTTTACATCAAATAACTTAATCAGAACACACACTGTTGTTAGATTTCTTCCGAAGTAATTAAATAACTATTCAATGCCAATTAATCACTGTTAAATAAGGGTCTGTCACCAAAGTGCTATGTACACATTTCAGACTATTTAATGGTCAAATACTTGGCAGTATCAAAGTTAAACAATGATTCATTAAACCTCCTCCCCTACACAATAGTTAGGCTAAACTTGAAGTGAAAGAATCAAAACCCTTTTGTCCTCTGTGAAAAAGACATCAAACCTCAGTAGGTGATATTCTTTTCTTCCTCGCTCTGTAAACCGCTTTAATTGCACGAATCGGAATGTGTTCAGGTGCTACAAACCCACTTTGCTTCTGCAGGTGCCTACTGATACTTTGGAATAGATGTTCAAACCTATCATACAAATAATGAAAACACTTGACTGTGCCACACCTTTTTAAAATGTTTATACATACTTTATCATGAAAGAAATACAATCCAAACTGAATCAACACTCAAGATGCAAACATCAGAAAAGGATTTTTTTTTTTTTTTAAACAAGAAACTAGGATCCTCCACTGGAATAGCCAAATGCCATCCACAGTATTCAATGTTGTGCAACCTAAATTCCAACGACCCTAAAAGCAAGAGTACATTATTTCTAAAGGTATTTGGCACTTCAAGTATACTTTCTTGGCCCGGGCATTCACTGAAATACTTCTGAGTAATACAATAGAGTAGGCACATTGATTTTCTATACCTTGCAATGAGTTTACAAAACCTTTATACCCACTTGCTTCATCACACATTGCAGAAATACTTTGTCACTACTTCTCTACTTCACTGACTCGCCTCTTTGGAAAAGAAGAAGGGTTTAAGAAAAGGGCCCTCTACAGACACAAAGATTTTGCCACCTGTGCGTGCCTGTGTGTGCATGGGTGCACAGTCTTGGAATGTGTTTCCCCTCAGAGATCAGGCTAATCCTCAGTGCAGGCAATTTTAATTGCATCACACTTTTTATTTCAATATGCAAATGTTATTAATAAATACTGCTTTGCATAGTGACCTAAACTCCTCCATAGCAATTGGCCTAAATATCCTTATCCATGTACTGCACTCACCAGGGGAAAAAAATATTCAAAATCTCTTAATCTACTCTGAAGCCAGAACACCCTCACTGCCCAGCCTCCATGGAGAAAAAGTTATATTCTCTTCCTCTCCTTGCTGTAAACTCACAGGAACCTGTCTAAAGCCAACTTGTAGTGCTAAGAATAGATTCAAGAAGGTACTTAGGCATTTATGTGTAACTAAACCTAATCAACCCCAGCTAGGATTGCACACTTGCTTGAAGGCATGTCATGCCAAGGAGATGCTTGCAAAGTAGACAATCTTTGGATGGATCCACGTCAGACATTCCCAAAGTACATACTGTGCAGCCACTAACTTTGCTGAGCAAGCAGAAGCCCCTCATGTCCCCCAACCCCCTGACAGTGTGGCAACAGGGTGGCTGGGTGCCACCACTGCAACATCCATGGCGCAGCGTGGGCTTCCTGACCCCAAAGAGAGGAATCGTGCACTCCAGCAGTCCCAATTACAGCTTGGAACACCAAAGCCCTTTTAAATGGACACCTGGTAGCAAAATAATGCTCTCAAGTGTATGTGTGGCAATAAAGGCACACTCAAAAAGTACAAATATAAGAAACAGCTGTACATAACTGGGTACATGTAAACACCCGTCTACTGAACTGCACTGAACACGCTTCCCATTCTGTCCGTGGTACAAACTGGCAGCTCCCCACAGATCTTGCTGTTAAGCTGTGGCATTCAGCAACTGATAAGTATTTACCCATGCTCAGTTCACACACACAAACACATGCACCCTGAAAAAAAAGTACTGCAACGACAAGCAGCCTGCCGTTTCATCAAAGCAATGACAAAGTGGATTGTCCGTATCAAATGTTGGCAGGAAGCAGACATTACATCAACCTTGTAAAATACAACTATGAAATCAACAAAATAATTAAAGATGGATTACCGACATTGAAATGAATTGTAAGTTTGTGAAATATTTCTTCAGAAAGAAATCTGGAAATGCATCTCCTGCATAACTGTCAATTACTGATCTACTCTGGCTTTTCTTCCATATTTCTACAAAGAAACGTCAAAAGGTCTGTTATCTTTTTTTAATATATGTTTAGCACCACATGTCCACACAAACTGCCATATACAGCATTGCTGTCTTCCCCACAGGCATCCTATAAATATAAATAAGAAATTCTACCCCATTTTTTTCCTTTAGCAGTCTGAAACTGATAGGAATATTATCACTTTCTTAGACATTTGCAAATAGGCACAGTGGTGCTGGGCCGAAATATGCTGAAACCATAATATCCATTTATCTAAACTGCCAGCATGTAATGAATTCAGGTGGGAAGCCTTCTATCCAAATTAATTTACTACTTGAAAAGGACTTTTTACACAAATGCTGTCAAACAAGAAAACAGTTAGGAAATGAGAAGAAAATACAAACACTGTGTTTGATCTTATTTTTAAGTGTAGGATTTAAAGGAAGAAGAATAACTATGATAAAGATAAGAATGGAAAACAGGCTTCTTTGGAAATGAATTTTTATTTTTACTGCTGATGGAGACATCTAAATTACCTAGTAAGAATACATTGATCCTAACTGTACAGCTGTTTCTGCAGCTTCCTAGTCCATACATACCACTGATTGGAATTACCCTGCTGTGGCAAACCAAAATAGGTCAATGCTCTATATAATTTTTTTTCTCTCTTTGGTAATTTATGTGGTAGAGTTGATTTGTCCTTTTTCCTGGGTGTACACAGAAGAGCACATGCACTAACATCTGTTATCACCAGCCAAAGCCTCCTCACATAAGATACAATGCAGAAATTACATCTTAAGTCTCCACTAAAAACAGAAGCACACAAAGGAAAAACCTTGATTGTGTGGAGGAAGAGGGGGAAGTGTAACTTTCCTTCTTTCTGAAATTGCTTTCTTGGTAAGTCTCAAAATACCTTCTGCACCCTAACTGCCTTCCCAATTGAATCTCATTACCCATTAACTAAGTTGGTTACAATTCCAGATGTAACAGCATTTAACAGAATTTAACTTTGGTGCTGTATCATACTTGCTAACAAAGTGATCCCATTTAAAAAAGTATGCTAGAGCTGGGATAATATATTCATCAGCAATTTTCTAATTATTGATCCCTGCAATCATACTCTGTAATTGATTGTGAAAGGAAGATTCAAAATCATTTAGAAGTACAAACTTCTGGCAGCATATAAAAGTCTTATGCTAGAACCTGAGTACAAAACAACATCTCTGCTTCATAATTAGAATGACAATGGAAGCAGACACCTGCAACCCCCCCAATCCCTGGAGTAATATCAAACTTCTAATATGCAATCCTATGATGAAGATTGCCAGAACAAAGTTCTAACCATTCTAGAAGTTACGCTCTGGATACCCTCTCTGTTTAATTTTAAACTCATCCACTGAAGCTATTTTAAGTTATCCTCAGTTTAATGAAAAAATTCTACATTTAAACATACTGAAAATAAAAACTCACAACCTAAAATGACACCACCAAATCTAAGGAACTGCCAAAATACAGCAGAACCTAATTTCTGCTGTATGCTTCAACATAAGCAGCAGGACTTTTAAGTCCCATTTTAAAGGGACACAGTCCAACTGAACAAAAAACAAACCACAAAAAAAACCAAACCAACAAAAAAAAAGTAACCGCTTGCAACTTCTTATCAATTGGCCTTTAAAAAGATGTCAAGTTATACACTACTGACTAAGTTCTCCATTGATTTACACCACCTTCTTTTTCATATATTAAGTTACCTACTTTCACTTCTCACCACAATGCAAAGCATCTGTATAACAGAAACCCCAAACATTACCTACAAAATGTAGTCTTATAATGACTTTCTACTAGAACAATTATGAATTTAATTCTTGGCTAAAATATTGAACCACAAATGCGCCCACTTATAAAAGAGCACTTGTGTAGCTCTTTCTGCTATAAATCCAATTTGGGCTGGAAGTATGTCCCCAGTGTTGTTTTGCTGGAAAAGGGACTTAGAAAATTTAAACAGAATACTACAAACAGGATGGACTGAAGTACCTGAAGAGTATTTTGTTACTGGAATACTTACATGAGAGGAGGTTACATTCTTTCCTTTCCTCATTCTTCCCTCCTTAGTGCATTCAAACACCCAAAGCACCTTATGCTATTAGAGTTATTTTTATATTTGGGAGCTATATATATATATATATATATAAATATACATCAATGCAAGAATGAAAATAAAAATGGAAATATATGTCACTTTCCTGATAAGGTTTTTCCAACAACAAAAAGGAGTTTTCCTATGTTATTTATACTATTAAGACATGATTCAAAATAGGCTTTAAATACTGCATTTCAGAAAATATTGAGGTGGACCTCACACAGCTCTTGCAAATCTGGTAATATTTGTTGCTTTTCCCATTCTATCTCCTAAACATAATTCTCATAATAAGAACCTTAATTTCTAATGTTCCAATGTTTTTCTCTTCCCCCTATCTTTTTTTTAATTGGTGTTGAAGTTAGAGGGGCTCAATCATCAATCCAGTCTAAAAAAAAACAATGGAGAAATAGGACATTGCTGAATATAAAGCATTTGACTCCTGAAATCCTAGTTGAAACTGCTATCTGGTTATCACTGCTATATGGTCATCATTCCAAAAACAAACAATATGACATTTTTTTACCAGTCTTATATATTGAGATCCCCATTCGTCTTCTTCCTTTTTTCGGAACCATGAAAGAAAATTCTGTAGGAACTGTTTCTTCTGTTTAGAAGTCTATAAGGACTGAATTCTACAGAGGCTGTCTTGGGACAGCCAAGACTTCTGGCCTCTACCTAGCCCACCCATTCTAAGGATAAAGCCTCTGGACAGGCCATACAGCAGAGGCATTTCACATCTCCATCTGACTGCAAACTGTTCTCTTTTGCTTGGCATGTTCCTTCAGCTTGAGCATTCATTTTTCTTTAGCTTCAATTTATTTTTCTTTCTCCCTTCTTCTGGAATATGTGATTGTTTGGAAAGGAGGGATTCTCTCCAAAAGGTCATGTAATGATTCTTGAAACACATTTTCCTTTTTAACTATTCCTATTATAAAAAAAACACTGGGAATAATAAAAATAAAAATAAAAAAACCACATGGGTATGGCTATCCAGAATGCTCAGTGGAGGACACTAGATAATTTTCAATGGATTTTTTCCTGCCTCACATGGAAGGTCATTACTACAGAACTCAAGAGATATTCTGGTATTGCTTTCAGAAAGCTCACTTAGTCTGTTGTGCAAATAATCAAAGAATTCCCTTGGAATATTTGCTCTGTGTTAAAGAAGACACACCCCACACCCTCATGCCCCATGAAAATAAATGTTTTGCTTCAATTTGGGACTTCACCTACTCTTCTGTTTTGTGGCTGGCACCAAATTCCACTTGCAAATCTTGCCTGAGAAACAACCAAAAATCTTTTGTCTCAGAAAAGCTGAAGGCAATCACAACCCAAGAGTTTTATTCCAGAAGTGATGTCCAAGAGAATATACATATAGTCTGACAATGCATCTCCTTCAGCCATTGGCTTCTGGGGAAATAAAATATCACTATAAAGTAAACTTCTTTACAGACTAAACTATAATTAACTTAGATGAAATCAAATGAGAAATAAACCCCAAATATGACCTCTGCTCTACTGTATATATTATTAATTACATTAAAAGAAAGACATTTTAATAATTACATTACTAAATGATAAGCATTTTGAAAAGCTATACTGCACTGCCTTTGACTCTACTGTACTCCTCTACTGGGCAACTATTAGAAAGCTTCATCTCAGAAACAAAAAAGAAAAATATACTAGAAATGAGCAGATACAAATGAGAAATAGCTGCTGACCACACTAAAACATTAGTCGTGCATATATCAAAACCAAAGAACCTTTAATGTTTATACCTTAAATGTTACATACTTATTACACCTTACATATGTGTTGCTTAAAATTCAAGAAAAAATCCTGTAATTTCCTCTTTTTTTGTGGCTTTTAAATAAGAAACTTAAAATTTCTTAATTCTAAGAAACTTAGAATGATAAATATGTTAACAGCAACATTTTTTCACTTCTCTATGTACACAGAAAAGAATTCACACACATCAAGGAAGAAAAAAAAATTACTTGACTGAACCATCATTTAAGCAGAAGTGAATACAATTTACAAACCCTTTTGGTTTTGTTAAGATCAGAGACAGACTTCACTGGGAAGCTCTGATTTACAGCTGTCCAGCAGCACCAATTCCTAAATAAATAAACAGGCTAAAACAGAAGAGTGCTGCTCACAACAAGGGACTCCTGAGAACGCTGCCATTTGTTGTTTGCATGTCAGAAACAGCCAGAAGAGGATTAATGCATCTGAGGCAGGAGGCAGAGCCTCACTGGGATGCAGGCTGGACCATCACGTAGCCAGCAGCATGCCCTGCCCTGAAGAGTTTGTTGTGCCAGTTAAGAGAAACCAGCAAAATTGACTACAGAAGGAATAAGGAGCTAGGGGATGATGGAGCAGTAAGCTGGAACAGAAAGTTGCAAGACAAGATGTGTTTTAAAGTACAGGAACACAAAAGGGTCACGGAATTAATGAGTTTTCCCCACCCATATGTTTAACTGCTGTCAGTGTACTGCGGTTACAATGCTTCTGGTGCATCTTGAGAGATGATTTTAAGATGAAAAAGTGCCAGCTTGTGGATGAACTTTAGTGCATAGTGAGCAGGAAGTTACAAAGATGTAAGCATGAAAGAGAAACAAGCAAAATTATGAGGGAGGGAATTAAAAACACTGGAATGTGCCAACTGCTCCATTTACCAGGTGCAGAAATAGTAAAAGCCTTGCACTGGGGGAAGGCTAATGGGCAAACCAAGTCATACTCCTCTTAACAATTCCTGTAGACTCCCTCATAGTATACTGGGGCTGTTAGATTAAGAAAAGGTCTTCCCTCCATTTGGCCCTGGGGAGCAGCTGCAAGATGGAATTGTCAAGAGACAAGCTGGCAGCCTCAGTCACAGACCTCACCAAATCCAGGGTGTTTGGATATTGAGAGAGTTTTGTGTACACACTGACTTGAATTTTTGCCCTGCTTGCATGTGTCCTCTGCTTTACCACCAGCTTCATGCACTGAATACCCACTCCCCATGTCCTCTTCTCACTCTTCCTTCAACACTGGTTCTTCCATTCTCCTTCACCATAGCATGGCACAAACTCCAGGTACAAATGTCATCCCATGCACAGCCAAGGCACAAACACAACACAGCAAGACACAGGCTAGGAAGTGTGGAAGAGCTGGGAACAGAAGGTGAACACAAGGTGATGGCAACACTTAAAACCAGAAAAGTGCCTGAACTGATGTTTTGGAAATGCAGAGTGACAAAAAGAGCCAGACAGGGGAATACGACATAAGCCATAAAGGCAACAGAAAAGGTACACTGAAAAACAGGGGAAATACAGCAAGGGAGAGATCATGTTCTGAAATAGTTCCCGAACTAGAACTGTGGAGATCAAAAAGCCAGTGTCACCTGAATGAAGATGGGAAAGTGCATCCAAGACATATGGATAACCATAGGCACTGCACACCTACAGACTATTCACAAGGTTATACTCTGACAGACAAGGGAAGACTTATATCTATTGAAAGAGGCGTCTTTAGAAAACAATTCAGAGGATTTTAGTTACTTCTTGCTTTAAACTGCTCTTACAGGAGCATATTTCACTCTGCTAACTACAGAACTGCAGGGGAAACAGATGGTTGTGTCTCATTAGTCTTTAGAGTATACTCTGATTAGTTAGCTTAATTTTATTCACACAGGGTCTTAAGACTTCACAAGGCCAATTAGGATTTCAGGTAAAGGAATTATCAGTCAGAGTTTTCTTTCTTTCTTCAAAACATGTCTGTTATTGGATTTTAACAGTTCTCTTACTTACACATTGATTTTGTTTTCCTGACATCCATTTTCACCACAATTTGGTTTTGTCTCTCTTTTAAACCAGCAGCTTTTCTGCTGAAAATACAGCAGACATATTAGGATGAAACAAGTTCCAGGACTGCCACAAACAGGACAACTAGGGGAGGCACGTAAAGACTATGACAAAAATACCTATCACTCAAGTATCCAAATCCAATACATAAACCACTATTAAATCCACTCATGGACCTGAAGCCCAAGTTATATTCTGTAATATGCATTAAAAATTTTGCAAATAATAACTGATCATAATCTAACCCCCAACAATTTGGGAAAGGGTCTTTCAAAACAACAGCTTTGCCATTATTCTGCATTGAAAAAGACATCAAATTTCAAATAAGGCATGAATAATATGGAAAAATACACATATAACAATGAAAGCAAAGTAAAGAAAAATATCAAGAGAAAAATATCACAAGAAAAATATCTTGTGTTTTTGTTTCCCCGCTTTGCAAAACAGCATGAGCACAGAACTTGATTTGGAATCAATTTGCGGATACATCGTTAAAACACATGAAACAAAACTATACCTCCAAGCGAAAAAACCACAAAAGGCAAAATTGTGTTAATAAACCAACCCCTATTAAAATTACAGAGTATTATTAGTAACAACTTAACATAATAGTTTATTTAATTAGAATATTTGGAGAACTAATGTTGGCTCTGATCGTTTTCAAAATGTAGCTTAACTTTAGAATGCATATCAAAAGCATTCAATAAACCTTTCATCACAGCTGAACAGTATTTACAACACCTCTTAATTTTCTCAATGTCTATTTTGCCCTTGCCTGACTCTAGAGAAGAACTCCTCAAATAACAGTTCACATATGAATATGATATGATACTAATATAAACATTTAATTCCTAACCTTTTTCGCGGTCAACTATACAGTGGTCATGCCTTCAGGAAGGAGTCACAAACAAGTTTAAGTCTTTGGATGACTCTAAAACCTTTGAGGGCCTTCTGGACAGTTGGGGATTTATTTGTTTCTTTTGGTTTTCTGAGAATGGAAATTGAAAATGCCTCTTGACATCAAGGTTTTGTAACCTTTCATAATCCAGTGTTTTTCTGGAAAACTGTCATATTACAGGTATACAAAATGCTGGGCTTATGAAACAAAAGTCTCCAGCACAGCACATGGTCTATTGTACCTTCCAGAAAGGTCCTTACTTCAACAGGCACCATGCTCATACCTGCAGAAGTTTGTCCACGATAGACCATGTGGCATGATTAGGACCTAAATTAAGTTATGACATCACAAATTACCTGAACTAGAAATCCAAATAAATATGAAAAATAATCCGAGGTATGTTGTAAAATGGTATCTCTCAAGTGTTACCATTTGCATGGGTTACATTCTTTACTCCTCAGCGCATTCAAACAAAGGACCATTATGTTCAAAAAAGAGATCCTAGAAGAACTGAAAAGTTCTGACATCACAAAATTTAAACTAGCTGTGAATCCCCCTTGAGGAGGTATGAATCATCTCTGAGGTTTAAATTAGATTATCAACCAAGTGAAGCAGCACAGTAAATCTACAATAAAAGATGAATGCCTACAGGAAAATAAGTTTTGCCCCTAGTGGCAGATGCTTGAACTTTAAAGGATCTGAGACTAAGCTCTTTGTCTAAGCCTCCCTGACAGAAAACAACTGAAATAATGTTTTTGGTTGGTCCAACTTTGCTCCACATGCCACATGAAAACAGTATCTAAACCCTGTAAATGGAAGTATATTGTCACTTCTAAACCAATTGAGGATCAAACAATTTAGAGAAACCAAGACTTATTTTGCTGACAATTAAGCTCTATCACCAAGACTCGAGATTCAATGAAATTTGACAATTGTGAAGAAAAAGGCTTTTGTCTGACTAAGTCTGAAGCATTTGGAAGAATCAACAGAAAATCAGAAGACCAAATTAGATCGAAAAGCCTTTGAGGATAAAATTCACTAATTAAAGTAACTGCCTTCCTTGCTCTGTTTCCTCGCTGAATTGCTTTGGTATCACAGCAGAAAAGCATACAGCAAGAGGAAAAGTTGGTCTAAGGAGCAAATGTTATACCTGTCACACTTCCTTTTACACCAACAGCATTCTCTGCCCATTCTGCTGCTCAAGTTCCACTATGAAGAACCACAGCCCCTTGAAAGATGAGATGAAAGTACAAATCTCTGCCTTGCAGCAAATCTGAGAGGTATGAAAGGTCTTTAAAGCCCTCTTCTTCCATGCTGAAACTTTTCTTCCATCACCTTTGCTTTGTAGGAATTCAGATACAACCCAAAGCTACCAAAGTGCTGCAGGTCACTAGCTGGAAGAGTATTTTTGCACCTCCTTCTCAGGGAGTCAAAGAATGAATGTAACCTTCTGTTTTTCCAAGACCCATAAAATCAAAGAAACACAGAATGGGGCCTGGGTTGGAAGGGACCTTAAAGGCTACCTAGTTCCACCCCCCCTTTCAGTGAGCAGTGACACCTTCCACAAGACCAGGCTGCTCAGAGCCCCATCCAACATGGCCTGAACAAGGATAAGGCATGGACAGGCTTGTCTAGACAACCTGTGCCAGTGCCTCAGTACCCTCAAAGCAAAGAATTTTTTCTTAATAGCTAATATAAATGTACTTTTTTTTCAGTTGTACTAACTTGTTCTCGTTCTGCCCATTTAATTGAACAATAAGTAAGATTTCTATTCAAAACACTTCCATGCCCTTTTTAAAATTAATAACAAGTTCTCAACAAGCATTTTAACATCTTGCATCTCATGAGAAATACAAACAACAGAGGAAGAATAGGAAAGTATTAACAAATTAAGCAGGGTTCACAGCACTACATTTTAAGCTAAAAACACCTTACATCATTTCAGAAACCTGGGATTTTGTATTCCACTAAACATTTGTGTCTCTATTAAAAGTACATAATAATATTGCTTTAGTATGTGGCTAAGAAGAGACAAAAATTAATTAAATCCTATTTTTCCAAAGGAATGTTTCTATTTTTTCAAGCAAACAAACACTTCTGGAAAGCGTCAGATTGGACATTTTCACTCTTGAACACTCAGCAGGTGAACAAAATCATCTGTATAAGCCCTCATAATCTTAGAGAAACACTTATTTTTGAACAATCACTTCTAAACACTGTCCTTAAGCCTTCGGTAGTAGCTGAGCAACATTGGTTATTAAATTGAGGTGCAGCAGAGTTTATTTTTTCTTATCTGAATTTAAAAAAAAATATGTTGGGATTGTTTTTTCCATTTTTCTCTTGGGGATTTTTGGGGGTTTAAATATAAGCAGCACTCAGTGAATGGCTTTGAATTCAATATTAAATCATACTTGTAGCTTAATTATAAAAGAAGATCATTGTCACTATGTATTTGGAATATTAGAACTTGTCAGCTTTATAAAAACCTCAAGGCACTTTCTTCTCTCAAATTTGGCTTTATTTTGAAAGTGCTCCTTAGATAAGATTTCTTAATATTAGAGTAAGTCTAGAATAACTAGTTTTCTGTCAAAAATACTGACGAAAAAAAAAATTCTCTCTATATTGTTAGTTTAATAGAAAAAAAAAGATGACACTTCTAAAGCTAAAACCATCTCTATTTCACAGTTCTAAGGCTTTAAATTTGCAGAGGTTTCTGCAGGTATCTTTTGTCTCAAAGGAGCACCAAACAATTGGGGTTTTTTCTTCCAATGGTAAGGGAATATTAACTGACTAAAGGTAAGAACTTCCAACTCCTCCTTAAACCATTTCAACATTTTTTATTCAGGGAATACCAGAAATATTCTGGAAAGCTAACTGTAATTGTTTACTTTTGGTTGGTTGTTCAGACAGGAGGGAGGAGAACTGTTCTTCTGAAAGGAAACTGGGGAATTAATGAAGGGAGAAAGGAAAGTAGTATTGTACCAACCTCAAAGAAAGCATATGGGCCTTTACATAAACATATATATTTTTAAAAATAAATGTTAAAAATATGGTTAATTTCTAAGTGGCACTTTCCAAATCCTAGTTACCCATCCTTAACCACCAGACTTAACTCTCTAAGTTGAGACAGACACCACCTCCTCTCTAAAGATAAGCATGACAGATTCTAAACAAAAAAAAAAAAAAAATGCTCTAGAAGAAGAGAGGAACAAGACAGTTTAAAGCTTATAGCTTTAAACATTCACATTGAAAAGGAGAGAGTAGGGAAAAACCCAACACTGAGCAAATGCCCCTGGCATCCAATCACTAACTGTCCTCCCGGCATGTCCCAGAAAGGATGGGGCAGGGACAGTATTGCTGCATGAGAAGTTAATTGTGACATCTTAAGAACATAGGTAGGAATTTTGCCTAAAATGTAGACTAAACTCTTTATTTTGGGTTGTGAACATTCAAACTCATAAACATGAAATTATGCTGAGAAATGAATACACACAGGGACAAAGAAGCATGTATTCCCACTGTAGGGAAGTTTACCACAAAGCAGAGTGTTTTTTCTTGCCTACACATGAATTAGCAATATTCTGCATTGCATCATTTACATATTAAACAGACAGTAACTTCATTGAGAAAAAAGAGGTTTACCACACACACACAGAAATCTCATCACATCTGATAAAAAGAATTGAGGAAGAGTTAGACCATCTCTCTTCCATCTATTATTCCTTATAATTGCTAGCAAGGATGTCCAAGTTCCTAATCTTCACCTTCTCAGATTTCCAAACACCTTCAGATTATTCTGCACTCTCTGACCCAACATTAAATCAAGCTAGTGAAGACTTACGCTTGAAAGAGGGAAGGAAAAGTAGCATTCCTGGACAAGACAGAGGGTGAATTCAGTACACAGTGGATGAAAACTAACCAGAACTGTGTCAGTGAACAGAGAAACCATGACCTTATGAAAAGCTCTAAACTTCCTCCAAAGTTTCGAATGTCATAAATGTAGCACAAGTAGCACATGATAAAAGCTCAAGTTTGAGAAATATTAGTGACCTTTACGGTCTTTTTTTAACTGGTAAATCAGGAAGGATGAGGGGATCCTACAAATAGAAGACAAACAGGTCAAAAGCCATTTCTAAGTCTTTTACAACAGTGCAAAGACGAACATGAAACCAAAACTACCTCCAGAGCACAAAAGGCACTCCACTCTGAATCAAACAGCTGAGAATGAAGACTCTGCCACCTTTCTGCCATACAGCAGCTTGCTTTGCCTGCTGGCTCTGTGAATACAACTTCCTACCTGGCATTAGGTGAGTCATAGCTAAGGCAGCCCCAGCCTATCCGGACTTTTCAGAAACCTCCTCACTCTGCAGCCTTCCTTTGGGACCACCACAACTAAACATTCTGCTCAAGCCGAAATCAAAAGCTATGGCAACTAAGTATGCAAATAAGAATCACCAAAGAAAATTCTGAACAAGTGCCCAAATTTATATGAACATTAAAACAAACCCCCCCCCCAAAAAAATGAACGTGCAGTTTCCAGTTTCAAGCTACCTGCCTCAAGGTTGTTGTAGCCACAAGCAATAATTAATGTCCATTACATACTACCACTCTAATTACAGGATTATTGTCCAGTAACTAATAAAACAAACAAACAAACAAAAAAATGTTCCTCATATGCTTGATGCTATTTTAGAACACTTCGAAAAGCTCTCTTAAGGTATGCAGCTTGGAATAATGTTGCCCTCTCCAAATGTAACATTATCTTCCATAAAATGACATCAAAAATCAAAACCTGAAGGAGGTTCTGCATATGTGTTCACCTGAATACATAACAAAAAGCCCCAGAAAAAGTCCCTAATGGTTTTGATGAAGGAAAAAAAAAATTATCTGGGTTAGACAGGGTGGAAGACAGCAAGCAATGCTGTATTGTGCTATTTGTAAATAACTTTAAGTTTGTATTTTTTAAACCGAACAACACACTGAAGTCAAGTTCGATTCAATCCCTCTGCTTCTGCTGTTATTTCTATTCTTCAGGCTTTAGTCTGGATTGCCAAAACAGGCAGATTCACATACAACAGCCATTCTTTTCTACACTAAAATTTTAATTTTGGATCAAGAAGTGCCTTTTGTTTCCAAACACTCTACAAGATCACCACAGGCACAAACTAATCTTCACTTGTTGCATAATCTGCAAGATGCTGGCAATCTGAAAAAAAGAAAAAAAAAGAAAGAAACCTCAACTAATTAATTCACCCAGATGCTGCAGTGCAGATTACCTAGGACCGTCTGGGAGAAAGAATTCTGTGCAGCATAAAGCAGAACAGTGCTAATGAAATGAGTTTGCACTGTGATAGTGTTTGTTTCATTTTAATTTCCAGCTACTCAGATTAAACAAAAAAAAAAAACAAAACCCAAAACACCCCATCAAAGTGGGCTAGTTTTCCTGCAAACACCACAGTGGTCTGACTGTGTCCGTGTGTCCGTGAGGGACAGCAGTGGAAGGCTATGGCACAGCCAAGAGCCTGATGTGCATGGCTGTCACCTGGGGTGGGGGATCCACATGTTCAAAGCTCACACTGAACCAGAGCGGGAGAAGAGCTGGACTGCCTTTCCCACATTCCCTGTAGGTGGTCTCACCACCTGGCTATTCATCATCCCTGCCCAGCTCTTCTCCAAAGTAATTTATTTTTGGAAATGGTAATGCCTTGTTCCAAGGTTGAATGAAGTGAGTTTTGATAAGCTTTTCCTCATTTCTCAGAGATGTTCACAGGCATCCGTGAACAGCAAGAGAGGACATTCTATCCATGTGGCACTTCCAGTCCCTACTATCCACAGCAGCCGTAGCAGCATTCCAGAATTTATAAACAGATTAAAAATAGCAAAAAAGGGTTACATATTTAAAATAGTTATTATCAAAACACACAAACAAAAAAAATCTCCATTTTGGATCATCTCTAAAAGCTTATTTGTAGCTGCATCACCTCAGTTGAGCCCTCTTTTTAAGCCCCTTGCAGTTTTTCATCAATATTACAGCAGTCTCTCCCTCTGTTTTCAAGTGTCTCCAACCAACATTTAGTTCCCCATTGCCACAAATCTCCCCAAAACAGCACGCCAGCTATGCAAGACTAAAACAAAATTTCGTTTTTATTTTCCAGCTACACTTGCAGGAAAGGGATGTCTCTAAAGAGCTTCTGTGCAGTCTTCTAAAGCCAGTATTTTTAATTAGGCTTCCCCATCTTGCTCGACATTACATGCCTCCTTTTTTGCTCGGCTGAGGTAGGGCGAGAGCAGCTCTCTCTGTAGCTGGTTCAGTAAATGAAAACACTAGACTTTGCAGTATCTGGGCAGGTCAGCATATGGTCAGAAATGAGTTTCACAGCAGGCTGTTTTCCTCACCAGGCGATCTTAATGTGAAGATCGAAAATCCCTACGAAGGGACGCGGAATCTTGTGCCAGGGAAGCAAGAGGCTGCACTTGGAAGTGGCTGTCAGTGCAAGCTTCACGCTATTTCCCTGTCAAATAGTGTTATATCCCCTCCTACAAACAGCTCTTCTGTAAAGCTTTTAATTTTATCTCCCATATTAGGCATAAATGGGGTGAGCTCTGACTCGCTGAACTGAAAATGTAATGGGCTTGTCTCATCGGTTTATGGTCAAGTTTCATTCAATTATTATTGCAAAAAAGAATAGGATAGAGTTGAATCGAGTTACACTAATAGATAATAAATGTAAACATAACTCCAGAGGGCCATTTACTGACTTTAAAGACTACTCCTATAGCAATCAACTTCGTAAGGCTCTTGACAGAATCATAATGGTGATAAAACACATGGCAGCATAAGACTATTTAAACTCTTAACAAAGCCATGATAATACTAACAGTAAATGAGCAACTCCCATAAAATATCATTTAATAATCACGCCCTGATAAGATTTAAAGTACATATCGCCATTGTTATATGAAAAAAACATTAAAGGGTTTTTTCTTTAACACATGTAGCAACCTAACAGGTTTTAATTACCACACCTACTTCAGTGACGAGCTGTTCCACTCAAACACCCAAACATAATATTTACAACGTTGTGTGGTTGTTAAGGATCTTGATGATTGATGGAACCCATTGTGTTGCCATCTTAATAACAACAAATGCAAGTGATTACCAACACGGAAGAGAGAATCTGTGTTTTTATTTTACAACAAAAGGCTGTCCTATAGGGACTTCTTTTTCAACATAAACTAACAAACCTGGGCACATGTGAATGCCCTTTAGAGCTTGGCACAGAGAGTTGAAAACAAAGCCTCTGCTGCTTTAAGGACAATGTATTTTTTTGTATTAGCTTAAGAGAACATGAAAGCTGTCAAAAGAGCTGGTACAGTTTTTCACAACCCTGCAGAATTCATCTTGACCACAAGGATATATCTGAAAACTGCATCAGAAAGATAGGACAGATCTTGTTTCCAAAAAAAAAAAAAAAAAAAAAAAAAAAAAAGAAAAAAAGAAAGCAATTGAGTCATTGAGTCAAATAGGAATACAATACAATACATTTCCTGGCATTGCTACTGAATATTTATATCACTGACGAATGAGACTACAAACGAAGTATCTTAACATGAAGCTTTGCCTTGTTAACTGCATGATATGCCAAAACACCACCTACTGTAAATCACACAGTTTAAGACCAGTATTTCTTGTTTAAACATGCTACTTGTTCAGCAGAATCACTTGTGTGAACAAGCATACATTAATGTACACTAACTAGAGCAGTTTCACTATCCATCTGATAAAGTATAATTTAACAACCTCATTATCAGCATTGTAATTTTCAGACTGCTGAAATACCATATTCGTTGCAAATATTATATGGTTGAAACACTGTAACAACGTTGCCCATTTGACACTTCTGTCAGATAAAATGCAGATAGTCGTTTGTGCACTGATGAACATGCTTTTAATCCTATAAAGAAACTTTCTCTGTCAAATTATAAGCGTTTCAGCAGTTGACTTATGAACACCATAATTAAAATCCTTATGCCTTAAAGAAAAACAAACTCCATTATAACAACAGCTTTCTTTCACATTTTAATCTTTTTATATTTGGAGTTTGCTTTCATGTGCAGCTATTAGCTATCAGTTCAGCTTGTCATTTCTGGCTGCCAAAACCAAAAAAAGAGTATTTCTCTCTATAACCTGGTCAAATCTCAAAGTCTAGGTAAGTACCCAAAGGGTTCAATGTTTATTCAATGCTTCTACAAAGCATTTGTGGGGGGAAAAAAAAAACAAAAGAACTCTTACTTTAACATGTCAAGGACAAACATCATACAATTCAGTGCTTCCCATTTCGAAGAAGGCCAGAAATGCTGCAAAGTCTGCCAAAATGTTTCTTTTCCTCCTGTAACTGTCAGGACCAAGAGTTTGGGGAGATACGATTTGGGAAAAAAAAAGAAAAAAGCTGCACTTGTGCAGTGATTCTGGTTCAATTTAAATTTCAGGCAGATTCTCTAGAAGGGGAAGAGACTTCTATTTTATCTGAACCATTTAATGCATATCATCCATTTCTTCTTACAGCACCCATCAGCAGCAGCAGCAGGTTTCAGCTTCCTAAATTCAATGCAATTCAAAATTACACAGAATTTACACTAGAACCACCATAACTGAAAATTGTGCAGTTACACATTAGCATCACTTCTCTAATCGCTATCCCTAAATCCCAGAAAAGAACAATTCATTTACAAGGTAAGCAAGTAATCTTGAATCAAATCCTGAAGCTTGTCAGAAGTAGGATCATCTGAACTATTCAATAAGAAACTAATTTCAAAAGAGGCAAGTCCCAAATCAAGTCTTTACTGCTGAAGTCCAGGTCCCTTTGACATAGCTTCATAACAAATCTGTTTCAAAGTGTTACAAACATCTTGAAAAAGAAATTAAAAGCAATAATGGCTGAAGAAGGTCTCCCTGGTGGGAGTCTTCTGACTCTAGAGGGTTATCTAACTTTTTTGCCTCTATTTCCAAAAGGAAAAAGTTTCTGAACTCAGCACTACATGAAGCTGAAAAGCTTATTGTGTAAAAGATCGGGAGAAAATACTATTCTTGCAGATAATTAAGACAACTGAATGGAACCACAGTACTATTGCTCAGCAGAGAGGTTGAAAATTTACTCCTCAAATATCATCTCTAAAAACACAACAGATGAATTTTGTTATCCTTCTAAGAAGCCTCTGTAATGCTCGACTGGGATAAAACAGATCATGCTGCCCTCTTGTGCTAGACATGCACAGAAATCAACCCCTTTTTATTCCTGCAAGTGACATGTGAAAAACAATCTATAAAGCATTCACTATGAAATAGAAAACGTCCACATCTTCCTCCTTTACAGATACTTTGACATTCATGTCATTCCCTTACTGGGATATGGGTAGAAGGACAAAGGAAGCTTCCAGAGAGCCAAATTCTACACACAAAGAAAATAACTTTTATGAACAAATGCAGACAAGTCAGATGTAATAAAACCCAAAATACTAAGACTTCAACCACTCATCAAGCTTTCACAACAGCTGTGTAAGTGATGCAGTAGAGATACCTGCTGATAAATTTGAATTTCAGTCATAAATGATCGGCAATTTTTTCTGCATGCTGGGTAAGACAATGCACTTTGGTCACTTAGGATTATCAGCTCAGTAGGGTTAGGCTAAAAGCTTAAGAAGGAAAGAGAGAGACAGTCATTTATTAATAAGGTTCTTCCAGTGCAAAATATGCAGTAATGTTTAACTCTTTTTAGACCTATGCTGAATTGAAAGGTGAAATCTGTGTACATACAAATATTTTAGGCTGGGAAGGGAGACAAGAGAGGCGTCCTTTTATTCCTTTTCTCTCTCTGCTATGTAATCCAGGTTCCAAAAATACATTGACATTCTTCTATCATCTGGATAAAATGCTAGTTACTATTCCCTTTACAACCTACCTCTCCCCATATATTGCTAATGCAATCTGTAAAGAGAGATCTTGGGCTTATGCCTAAACTGATTCACAAAGCACAGTTTTTTTAGAAATAAGTCATCTCATTTATTCACCAAGATTGATTGTATCTACACTGTTGGGAGCTGACAGACATGTCATGATTCACCACGCATTTCCATTTCCTAATGTCGACTCCCTGATGCTCCTCGTTACTCTGCTTCCCCAATAAGAACTACCAAGAGCTTGGGATGTCTGTTTATTTAAGTTACCTACTCAACTCTGGAACACAGATCACCATGTGTTAAAAACACTAGCCGTGGCATTTTTTAATTACTGATTATTTTTTGATAAATAAACCAGCAAAATTCAGTTCAGCAACTGCTTCTGCTGAGGTCTTAGAGACCTCACCCTAATGCTGAGAACATGCTGGATGCTTAAATGACAGATCTGACATTGCAGTATCAGCTTTGCTAATATGGGATATGATAACTAATAGTTTGGCTTAGCTATTACAATCACAAGCTAGAATAAAGCACATTTAATAACTTCAATTTCTTTTTAGTAATTCTTTCATAGACATATTAAAAATAAATAGGAAAAAAAAAACTATCCCACCTCAATCCAAGAAATAGCAAGTGAAGTTCTAAAATATAAATAAACAGTAAAAAAACCATGTAAATCAGACAATGAAATACAGATATTACAAACAGATTTCAGAACTGCTAAATGCTGCAATTCTGAACAAGAACATTGTCTCATGTGTCATCTTTCTTCTTCTCTTTTTTCCTTTTTCAAATAATGCAGAGATTGTAACAGCAGTACTTTTTCATGCCACCCTGACCAAAAGATGGATGAAGGGAAAGAAATACATGCATCCTGAAGTTAATCCTCTATTCTAAAATATCTGTTGATTAACAGAAACACACATCTAAGTCACAACAGTGTGTGAATACCAGCGACAGGCAGATCTAAAGAATGTCAGCTTTACAATGCACTGCTAATTAGAGCTTTACAGTGTTACAAAGCAAACTGGTGTTACTCTACATTTTTGTTGATGTTTTCTCTCTAGTTCTTAGTTTGTTATTATGAACCAGATTTATGGGCAATCTTACAAGATCACTACATACTCCCTCAAAAATGAAGTTACTGCGTTTGCTGCGCACACATACACGAGAAAGAAGAGGAAAACCCCTGACACATCAGCACTAGGATTTCTTCTCATTAATGTGCTCTCACTAGCTCCCATTTCCTCAGCTTCCCTACTAAACCTCTGCAGTGACCTTGAATTTATATTTCCACACACTCACAGTACAAGCAGGGCATGTAACACAGCCCTAACTTTCTGTAGTGGTAGGGGTGCTCTTTAAGATTAAATTGTACACATTTCATTCATCATATCATGGGCATAAACCTTTTCTCCACTTAAGTATCCTGAAAATACTACTCCTTTCTCTGAAACAATAAAGCCATCCCTATATATCCTTAAAATTAAATGTCCCCTGGTGCTATGAGAACAAGACCATTTTTTTCCAAGGGAGCGAAGACCATCAGGTTTCTGGTTCTCATCTAAAAGACAAACCTTTGGCTAGTCAATCAGTACCACTCACTTTCCCACTCTCTTCACTCTGCTCCAGCTTCTCTCTCCTTTCTTTTGAAGAACAGAAGGATCTGGATCACAGTTTTACCAAATGCATTCATGCACATTCAGCATACAGGAGACTCCCTGTGAAACTGCATCAGAACAGCAGTGCAAATACAGGTCCATGTACAACACCAAAGCTACAGCTAATTCATTGCTCTGTAAGCTGCATTTAAAGACAGTAAGATGAGCCATCAATAAGCAGTCTGAGTTTGAAATTGATAAGGACTACACTGTAAAATTTGAAGCGTTTAAGTAATAATTTATATTTAGAAAGTCTAAGTAAAAGAAGCAAAAGAACCCAACAGAAGTGCAAAAATACCATCAAATTGTAATTGTCCAGAAATGGTACAATTTGTGCAATCAAGGAGATACATTAAATATTGAGGGTTTGGGATTTTTTTTACAATAAACTTACCTATAGGATTTCTGTCAAAAAACAAGACAGGGGCTTTCAAAATGGATTGAAACATTTTGTTGTGCAAATTCTGACCAGAATTGACAAGAACGTGAAACACCAGAAGACTTCTTATTATGCCAAAGAGTATTGTAGCCACTGTTAAACCTGAAATAAAATAAAAAAAAAAACCAAAACATGAATAGAGCCTCCAAAAAGATATGGATCTTTCAGAAGAAAAAAAAGTTAAAAATAAAATTACACTAAAACCAAATTCTCTGGACTTCTGCATATAACAAGAATCCAAACTTAAGCCTAGGGGGACTCAGACTGAGTGCAGAACACAGATACATTTGTCACTAGCTTCAGTTACTATCACAGAATCAATTTAATCCATTTCTCTTTTTCAGTTTGAAAGAACTGGTACTTCACAGAAATGTAGGAAATGTCTGTTAACCCATGAGATAAATGTGTATTGAAACTTTCTGCATAACAGCGTTACTAAAAAATTCATTTCGCAGTGCCGTGTATAATTGTGGCTTGCACAGGTCACTGTGAAGATTCAATACTTGCCAGCAGGTATTAAAAAAGTAATATATACGTGGCTATTTAGACACAACCTTGAGCTACTCCCAATCAGCCCAAACCACACATGCCATTCTTCCCCTTGTAAAACACACCAAATCATTTAAATTATGTGTCTTTCACACTGTGTAAGATGCATTCCTTATGCCATGCGAAGAAACAGTCCTTTCTAGGGAACTGGTGTGCAGACTCTTTGTTTCTCTTCTGGGCACAACTCTGCTTACAAGACAAGAGTGCTACAGGGCAAAAAACTGAAATAAATCATGAGACTGCTGTTGCTCTGTTTGCTGTGCATAATCTCCAATGGGGCTGCTCAAATTCCCTGTCAATAAGAGTGAACAGTGAAGGTCTAAACCTTACATTTAGCACAGCTTTCAGGCTCCATGTGTTCTGCTTCAGAAAATCAGCATAGCTACCTTGGGTCTTGAGAATATGCTGAAGTTAGACCCCAACCATCAGCAGAAAACCTTGCGTATTCTCAGGGCAGGTTAAAATCATACACAATTCAGGAACAGCTATAGTAACAGTGGGAAAGAGGGAGGTTTTAAATTACGTGCATGGTTAAGCTATCCCATCCTGCTTGCTTCTGTATCCTCACAGGGAGTAAAATAAAGGTATCATCACGATTTAATTTGTCTTCTTGCAGTTTATTGCTCACATTCTGTGAGGTGCTGTTTTTAAGAAAAAATATGGTGGCTGGGATGAGAGTTTTTTTGCCTTGTCCCAGCTGCTGTATTCCAGGCCAGGCAGGAGAAGACAGGTTTTCCAAGAATAACTGCACATACCTAAACAAGAAAGCTGGGTCATGAAAAAAGGGAACAGGAGAGGCACAAAGCAGGAGGCTGTGGCACAGCCCACTCCTAACAGCAGTCTGTGGGAGCGACATGAAGAGAAGGACCAAATCCTGGAAACCCCGCATTTCTGTACAACTTTACTCAGGCCTGGAAGCAGCTGGAAGCTGTTGGTACAACCCTCCCAGAACAAAACACCTGAACAGACCTAGTGGCTCGGGAGAAGCAGAAACAAGACATGCTTCCAAGTCCTTCACTTGGTCTGTCTCTTTGCTTTCCCTGCTCATGGGCTCAGAACCTCAGTATGAGAGAGACAAGGGCTCTTTGCATGTTTGCCTTATAGAAGAGGTGTGGAATTGGTACCCCAGTTCTGGCCAGCAGTGTTCCCTATTAACAGCAATTTTTACTCTTCAAAATCTTTATTTCACAGAGGCAACAAGGACTAAGAAGGAACTACTACACCAGGTTTGTTTTCTCAAACATTGAGAATCAGAAATAAAAATGATAAATTGTTTTATACTGTTTAAGAGATTATAGAAAAAGGTAAGTTGGATTATAATGTATTTCATGTAAAATGTACTACCTTTTTACAAGTTTGTCAACTTCACTTAAAATGTTGTGTAGATAAGTCAATGCTGTTTGTTCAACCGTTGCAAATATCTCACTAAGTCATCTAAACATTTCAATATAATGGTAGCTTTTGTTGTTCTGCTACCTAGAGCAAAATATTCCTTAAAGGATAAAATCTTCACTAACGTGGTTTAGGCTACCTGGTCAGAGAAAGTGTAATTTGTCACATTTAATCATACAGTGCAGTCCACTGGAACGGTTCACGAAATAAGACATTACACAGAGAAAATAAGAGCCAAGTTCATCTGGCTCCTGAATCGTTGCTTTCCAGGCCAAACACAATGTTTTCTGTCAGCCACTTAGATCACGTGGATTCCAGAAAACAAACTAAACAAAAAATCCTGCACCTATTCTCTCACCCATGGAGATGCTTCTGAATACATTCAATGCATATTCTTCTGGCATTCCACCTGTTTTCTCACACCAATCATTTACATCTCCATGAAGAAATTACCATGCCATACAAAACCGTGCATCACTAGGAGTGTTAAATAGCAGAATCTGAGAGCATGCACATGATTCTTCTGTGGCAATTTTTACTACATCTCAGAGCAGTTTTTCAAGATGTTTGGATGCCTGAATGCAAGGATCAACACCCTTTTCTGAATATTCAGGGGCATAATGCTACCTATTGAAATATATTGAAATGTTTTTTAACAACCTGCTTTGCATACCCATCCAGGATGCCTTTTAAAAGCTTGTTCTTTTGCTATGGCACTTCAGAAGAAATGTAGCCATGCCAAGTTTTAGAACAGCACAGAACAAAGATCCATTTCTAATCCCTCTTGCCATCCATATAATGACTGAAGATTTAGCTCAATTACTTACTAATATATAGACAATAACCACAACCTCAATGTGACTGACTTTTCAGATACTCAATTCCTGATTTACTTTCCAAAATCCAGCCAAAGCCATTAAAGACTCTGCATTCAACCTATTTCTTCTGTCAGATTAATTTTATTTATTGCAATCTATTTAATCAGAAAGCAAGACTCAGGCTTTTCATCAGTTAAGACATTGCTCAGTTATTGCTAGAAATCACATCTCCCCACATATTGTTCTCAAAAATCTCTATCAGATAATAAACAGTTCTTAGACACAAACACACACGCACACACCTGCACGTGCAATTACCTGCATAAATTCCCAAATAAAAGTTAAGGTCTAGATGCTCAGGCTCATTTGTTCCATTATTTCCATTTGTTGTGAGATTCAACTTCTCTTGATGATTTGCCCTGTGGAAATGCACACAGAAGATAACCATCATCAAATAAGTGCATTTAGCTGTTTCTAGATTCAATTCTTTAGTTGAAATCTTTTTTTCAAAAGATCTCATGTATCAATGCTGTCATGCATCACAACATGAATAGATGCAATTACAGTCTACACTTAGCATAAGGCTTAAATTTTTTTCCCCCCAAAAAAGAAGGGGAAATTAGAGGAAGATCTGAACTATTCTAGAGCAGGTTCCATTCCTTTTCAACTAAACAAACAGTACTTGACTGAAAAGGCAGAAACAACCAGCCACTTATTATCACCAACTTACCAGTAAGAGAGCCACCAGTCCTGGAGCACATAGGCCACCTTGAGCAAAAGAACCAAATACAAGAATCATTTCACAAAATTAAAAAAAAAATTAGAAAATTAAATTTCCTTGCTATTCTTTCAAGCTCTCTGGGAAAACATCACATACTCAGAAAAGTATGCCATCCAGTCTTTCAAGACCAGCAGCAATCTGCCAAGCACATTAGAAGGTGCTCTACAAAGAAAGAAGTTACCTTAAATTACCTTACATGTTAGCAAACTAAAGGAAAGCAATACACTTTAGCAAACAAAATATAGTAGCTCTTCCTAATGTATGTTAATTGAACATTAAAGAACTCATTTTCTCAGTTCCTGAATTTGCTATAAGAGATATTCCAAAATGCTTTTTGATTAACAAACTTTCTGATGTTACCAGTCCAGAAATTTGTGTTTACAGGAGATAATTACCAGAAACAGGGTTGAAGGAGGATGAGAGAGGAGAGGGAGGGAAAAACTCCTTCTGCCACCTTCCTTCTGTGACAAAAGGTGACGACAAACACGTAACAAGGTTATTATCTCAAAATACACTTCTGTTCATGTGAATTTGAAGTTGTGGGCAGTCCGCTACAGAGATCTGATCTTGCTTAGCTATCTTTCCAACAGACTCAATTCAAGGACAAGCAAGAAGTGAGATGTTAAAATATATAGATTATTTTCTAACAGCCAAGAAAAATAATTTCCATGAAATGAATTTGAGCTTTCTCAGCAAGAAACAGAGAAAAAGACAACAAGGTATCCTCATTCAGCTTCCTCAGCTCACCATTGATTTCAGTAAGTTCGTAAATAACTTTGTTTAAAAAATCTTTTACATACCTGCTACAGTTTGCATCACACAAAGTATTTGCCTACGCTCTTCCTTATTTTCTCATTCTGCTAAACAGTGACCCTCCACCTAAACTTTTCACATGATCTGCACTTACCAACAGGTGAGCTGCTCTTTGAACACTCCTGTCAGGCTCTGTCCTCCCACATTCTGTACATCTCTTTACCCTCCTCAACTGGAAACACTCTGACTGTTTTATAACACCACTTTTATACACCTTATGATTTTCTTCTCTTTCTAAACAAAGTACACTGGCTTATAATTTTTGTGCCATGTTGTCACCAAAATAATTATTTTAGTGAGGTATTAAAATTGTTGGAATAAGGATCAGAGCAAGACCTCTCAATACTGTACTAAAAATTCCATGCTGCACTTGGGTACACCACAAAATTATTAAAGAACACCCAAACACTTTAGATTAAACATTACAGCAACAAGTATGCACTTTATTTAAAAAAAAAAAAAAAGGAGAGGGGAGGGGAAAAAACCTCACAAACACAAAATAAATGCAATATTATTTGTGGTTTCCAACAACTTACCTGGGCCAAAATATTAAATAATAAGAGTATAAAAATCACAAAGTAGTTTGCTCCTGCAGTGAAGTATTTTCTGTAAACTTTGAAGTTTATTTTTCCCTCATGGCGACTCTCTTCTGGCACTGCAGCCAGTGCATTTTCACCCTGAAAGAAAGTCCATAGAATAAACCCCATCAACTTTGTAGTTACAGATTCAGACTAAGCCACTTGAAAGTCATGGTTCAGAATAAGCAAACAATTAAACAAGGAGATAAAGTAATTATGCATATAAAAACTTTAAATTTACAACTATAGCTATGAAAAAAAAATTAGTCTCAGTGCACTAATACTGAAAAATCTACTCTGCAAAGCAACACTTCAAGGATTTTATTTGGCATTGGCTCACCAAATATAACACAACTTCATATATAGCCAAAAAAATTTACTCTGATCACTATCTGGGTTCTTCTTTTCCTATATGCTACATTCACTCATAACAGCTCCAGAAATTAAGGCCTTTACTTGCGGAAGATTTTGTTTTCAGAATGCTAACGTGAGCAATCTTTCCTTCCCAGAAAAGCATTTAAATTAAACACTCTTCTCCAAGTATGTACCATAATCAGCCAACATATACCCAAGACTTAAAAATTATCCAGTTTTTTACAGTATATGCAATATAAAAACTAGTGTCAGTTCAGTGGACATGTAACAGCTGATTTTGTTGCCACAAGACATGGCTGTACAAGAGCAGTGGCATCAAGAGACCTGACAGACATGAAAAGAGAAATCCAACCTACTCATCCATAAAAGGTGAGAAGGCCATCTTTGCTTTTGGTTTCTTCAGGCACCACACCTTCCTGCTTCTCCCCATCCCCATCCAACAGTCTCAATGCTGCTAAGAAGTTTGGTATACCTCCAGAAATTTAAGAGAATTTAAGACTGGAATTGCCATTGAGGCATTAATAATGTAAGTTTACTGCTTTGGAGCATAAAACCATTCCTCAAAAAGGCATTGAAAAGTCTGCAGCTTTTTTGTTTGTTTTTTTTTTTTTAAATTTTTTTAATCTCACTGCTTTTCACCACAGAGAAGAAACAGAGATAATATATACCCACAGCATAGGGGTGACAATCATCAGGAACATACAGGGATTGCTTGTTCCATGGATGCAGTGCTGGCACAAGCCTAGCAGGGTTACAGGGAGCCTGCATTTATGATGTGAATGCAAACACACCAGCAGAAGGCAACTTCTGGTACAGAAACTTCAGGGTTGCTTTTGCACTGGGCAGACCAAGAGATAAGAGAGGCACCTGGAAGTCACACTGGCACCATACAAAGCCTTCTGTTTTCACCAACAAAAGGGCTGGAGAGAGCAAGGCAGCAGTGTCCCAGGATTACCCCCGCAGGGCCAGCTCAAGATCATGTGCGTATGTTTATGGGTATGTTGATGCCAGCCATGCAAATCCAGACTTTGCATAAAGCCACAGCTTCTAGATGCACTTCCCAGAGCTCAGGACTTCAGGGAAAGTGCTCCTTTCAGTTCAACACTGCACAAACACAGTGAACCCTCCCAATACAGTGGGACAGGCCCTTTACAGCACTGCTGTCAGAGGACAGGCTGAAAAAAGCGCAGTGTGGTGGCTCTGGACTCATACAAGGAATGCTCCCAGCAGCCAGCAGAGCTGATGCTGAACTGCACAGGCTGACTCTGCTGGGTTTGAACAGCACCACGCTGAGCTGCAAGCTGCCAGCCAAGCACAGCTGGGAAGGTCCTCCACAGGCGAGCTCTCACCTGATAATGCAATTCAGTAATCCCTGAAATCCCAATGCTGCAGGGAAAGCCCATATCAAAATTTAAGTTAAAAACCAGCCAGACAAGAATCAAGACACTTCTCTCCTCTGAGCACTCACAGGTGGTTGTTCCACAGCTCCATCTTTCTGCGAGTGGACGGACGAATCCTGGGACAAGACAGAGGACTCCGAGAAGGTTCGGTTCCGGGCAGACTTCAGGTTGGGGGTTCCTGGAACTGACAGCTGTTCTACCACCTCCTCATCTTTTTTCAAAAGGGAAGCAAAGTCGATGCCAGATCTCAGGAACTCTGCATAGGTACCTTTTCCCACCATTTTACCCTACAATCAATATAAACTTTTAGTACCTTCATTATATACTTTCCATAAACGACAATTTTTCTTACCTGTCCTTGCTACCTCTGGGGTTCTGCAGTTGCTGGGCACACATCCCACTGCAGTAACTGAGCTGAAGCCTCTATGAGTTCCTCACTTAGAGGAGCAGAAACAAGGTCTTTAAGCTCTGACCAGTCAACTTGTAGCAGCTAACAGGGCCAACAAACAAACAGGATGAGAACAGCCCCAGTTACAGCCAGGGAAGAATCAATTCCCTGGAGAAGCTGTGGGACATGCCAAGCCATGCAGCTTTAGGACAACCTATTAAACCACATACACAATCATCAGTCTTTTTATATTGCTCCATCCCAGGGGTAAACACCATCTCCATTTTCTGGTTCTCACAGAACCTTACAAGGAGCAACACATGTCCATATTTCTTTCAGCTCTACCAAAAACTCATTTCTCAACAGCTACCGAAACTTTTAAAGCAATCTGAATGGAAAGAAAAAGAGGGACAGTGCCATTTTTTGCACCATTGTGATGCATCAAAAGTAGTTTCAAATATTTCACTACCCAGCCCTAAAAAAAAAAAAAACAGGAAAAAAAGCTCCAACTGCAGTGCTTGCATTTCCCCTCTGCCTCTCAGTATCTGGTACAATGAAGATGGGAAGGAACCAGATGTACTGAAGGCATGCTCATTCTCAAAGGCATCTGAGACTACTTCTCAGCCTTAATTTAAAAATTGATTTGTTGCAAAATTAACACAGTTCTTAGTTCACACAGAAGTGTAAGAAACAAGAACAAAAGCAAAACATTAACACAGTCTCAGAGTATATTAAATTTGAAGCAAGGGAAGGCTAAATTTTTATTTCAAACCCAGACAAAGTGTTTGAAGAAATAATTATTACTAAGCAAGATTATTTACACTCATGATAAAATTCAGAAACAGATTTTTCAGGGAAGGTATTCCAAGAAAAATCAACTTATTAATACCTGTAAAACTTGAAAATCATATGTAGTCATAAGTAGAGAGAAAATATATTTACAAACTAAAAATTAAAACCTGACTTTGTTTTTCCTTTCTTATATTAAAAAGGATAATTAAAAAGTATAAGTATAGACATTGAAATCACTTACATCCTTTAAAATTATAATCTGATTTGCAGCACGGAGATATTGCAACTGGTGAGTGACCAAAACAGAAATCTTCTGATGTAAGGCCTGACAAATACATCTGCAAAGAGATGGAAAGATTAATTAAAATTAAATGTCCTAAAATATTTTAGTTATTTCTGGAAAACCTATTCAATTACTCAGTTTTTAAAATAAGAAGATGACCGTGCTTACTAGATTTACAAAAACAATATAAAACCTTAACAAAACAGGTTCCTTTTTTAACTCTTTAAGTTTTTAAGGTAGAGAAAAGAAATACAATTATTTCTGGAAAAAATTTCATTAAAGTTGTCTTAAACATTCTTGTAACAAATGTACATGTCATAAGCTGAATTGCAAAGAGAGTATTTTAAAAAAATTATAAAAAAGAAAGAGAAAGAAGGGCAAGATACTGTGGAAAATTAAGGAGAAATACAGCCAGTAAAAGTATCTCTTCCTTGAGAGAAGCTTTCAGACCAGATGTAACACTGAGCCACAGTGACTTCGGGAGAATTAAACATATTACTGATTTAAGGAAAAAAACCCCAAAACATTCCAAAATAGTCCATAAGTGTTTATTTTTCCAACTGGTTCACTAAGGCTTAGTTTCATCATCCATCTACTTTTAGAAATACTGCTCTGTATAACTGAAGAACAACAACCAGGTGAAAAGCCCAATTCGAAGTGAATCATGATCAGATAGCACGTCCCTTTCTCACTGACTATACAGAGAACCCACTGAAAGCCTTCTCAGCAGTGGATGTAACTGGTCCAAGAGTTCAGACATCTGCTGGAGCCAGCCCAGCCCTGCCACAACCTTTTTATCTGCCTTTTAAAACCCTATAGTTCACCTTCCCTGGGATTGTCCACTATTCAGAGGCACGCTTTGTTAAGACTGTGAGCACACTTCATGCCTGACAACAGGACAAACTGCTGCACCACCTCCAGTCACCACTGCCACATTTATTAAATGTACAAGCACATGCACACCCGTGCACACAGTCACAGGAGATCCAGACAGAGAACACCCAAAGGTTCTTCAACTTTTCTTGAGTACAAGAAAAAGCGAGATGAAGGGACTGTGAAAGTTGCATCTTCTTCCCCAACTAAGAATCAATTTAAACATAAAAATTTTCCTGGCAGAAGTTAAATGGGTTCTTCTCCATGTTTAAGCTAAACAGAAATTTCAACACCCTTGAAAATGTATTCCAGGGACAAGCTACCCTTGCCATTATAATTTTTTTTTCTCTGAAGTTCAAGTTTAAGTCCTTTGGTGCAATTTCAATCCATTACTTCCCCAAAGGTCCCTAGACCAGATCATTCCTGTGTACAAGGTCCCTTCATACTTGAAGTCCTTCTCCTCCAGACATGAAAGAAAAACAAATAAAAGTAATAAAGAAGTCTCCCAAACAGACTTTTCTTTTAAGTTGCAGATAGCTTTCTATTTTGCCTCCCTGCCCTGGACACCTGAATGTTCCTGACTACTTATACTGCAGTATGAAGCTGGTCTATACATTTTCTGAAGAGCACAAAATTAAAACATTATTTCAGCTGAGACCTTACATGTACAAAACATAACAGGAGTATTACTTTGCTTGTACTGCCAGATATAGTACCAGTCATAAACCCAAGGTGCCATTCCCTTAACAAGAGCATGACATTACTGAGTCATACTGGGTTTCTCATCTACAGCACTCTACACCTCCTTTTCCACACTACTGATCCCTGCCTTCATGGACTCAACACCTGGCACTTTACCCTGCTGCATGCACCTACTAATTCACATCCCATAGACAAAACTTCACAAATCTCTGTTTCCAGAACTGACTTTAGTGTTGCCTGGTTTTCCATCACCTAAAAATGTACCATCAATGAACTTACTACATCATCAGATATACCAGAGCCAGGACAGACCTCTCTAGAAATTAACACCCTTCCGATTCTGCTAAAAAATACAAGAGTCTTTTAAGTTAACCAACTTGAGTAACAGGATACTATAATCCATTTGAAAAATCCACTGCACTTTGACAGCAAACTGCTACAGAATTAAAAAATAATTAGCTCGAGCTTTGATAGTGAAGAGCATGAAGCAGAAGGCACTAAGAAAGGGGCCTACAAAAACACAGTGCACCCCTGCGCAAAGGAAGTCTTTGCGCTTCATGCATACAAATCCTCATTTGTTCTTCCTTCCCTATCAGGTCTGCTTTTCTTTGAGACAAGTTTCTCTTCAATCTTTTTTAAGTTTTTATCTCCAAGAACCAGCTTTCTTTCACCTCTGCAAAATGTCTCTTCTTTAATGATTCAACTTTCTTTCTTAACATTCTTCTTCCCTCTCCTTTTTGGAAGTTTACATGCAAGTTTAACTTTACTCTAGTTAATACTTATATTCATTTCAATGAAAATAAGCACTGAAATGAAATTAAAGCACATACATAAGTGCTCACAGGCATAAACCCTTTGTTACATTAATTTACTTCCTATATTTGTTTTCCTCTCCCTTCCGTTGAAATTTCAGCAATTTAGGGAGAACAATCCCCCAGTTAGTTTTGCACATTTCAAAATTGACAAAATTTAAAAAAAAAGTGTGCTATGCTTGCCAGAGACAAAAAACCCACATACCCTATGCATTCTACTCTGTTGTCTCTACTTCTACTCTGCTGCTTCTGCTTCTGTGCCTACCTTGATAATCATTTATCTCCATGGCATGACAAGTCCTAGCCATACATAAATACAACTGGTCCACAAAAACTGCAGACCTATTCCAGGCACCAGGTAGCACTGAATGGCTGGAGAAAGTACACAGGAGATGCTTCCTCTGGCACTCATTTCCAGCTTCCAAAGTCCATATATTAGGAACTTCCTGAGCCAGAGATCTGGGTGTCTGTGAACTTTTTCTATGTGACTTCTGTCTGATACTAGAAATGATGTGCCTACCACCCCCAAGAATCATCACAACTTTACGTCCTTTAGGTCTTATTTTAAAAGATTCCTAAACTGTCCTGCAACTCTGTCTACTCTCACAAGCACAGAGGAGAAAGAAATCAGGCTGATCATCAACTGAGACTTGTACACAGCTCCTGTCACTGAAAAAGATACACAGGAAGTAACAATACCTACAGAAAGACATGCCAAAATAGACCGATGAAATATAAATCTCACTCTTAAAAACATGACTTTTGAGTCAATACTGCTGGTGGGACACAATTTTATCTCTATCTAAAGGTGATCTGAAACCATATAATCTACAGCAATATATATACAAAAAGGGAGTGTAGGAAATTGCTTGAGATACAAGTGCCATTGAATGATTTTCTTAGAAATCCCCATCTGCTCCAAACTTCACCATACAAAGAAATGTGCTACTGGATCTGTGATGGCTGTCGCTCATTTTGAAACCAGAGGTCTCAAAATATTGGATTTCTTAAAAGTGAATTAAAAGCTATTTTTATTTAAATAAACATAAAACAAAGGCATATTTTCATATTCAAATACAAATATGTATAAACATATATATAATATTTTATAGTTTTTATATATATATATATATATGTGTGTGTGTGTGTATATATATATATATATATTATAGTTACATATATAATATATAACTATAGTGGCAACCCCCCCACTGGAAAAAGGCTGAAGCATGCCTACTATTAACTATCAAGAACTCACAGGAAAAAAGGCAACAAATAACACAAAAAATAGAAAATCTTCAGTTTATATCTTCCAAGGAATCTGACCAGCAAAGAGGAATTAATTGAAAAACTGCCTTTATCTACTCTATCATCCACAGAACAACTTGTCTGTATCACAAAGAAATTCTTAAAAGCTGAAGTCCTTTATTAATAATTTCATGGTCTGTTTTCCCACTGGAGCTGTGCTACTTGCATTCTTTCTCATTTGAAAAGTATTTATATATTTTAAACTACTTACTGCAGTAGCTGAATAGAACACAGAAAAGCAGCAAATATAATGAACCAGCCATCCACATGCCATAGCTTCGGGGAATTACTAGGAACATACCTATCTTTGTAAACACGTAGACTAGACACTTGTAAAAAAAATAAACTTTAACATAAAATTGCAAGAAAAAAAGAGCGAGTGAACTGAACAATATCCACTTCAGATTCTCATTAAAAAATCCCCTGTTTCTTCCATCTCATCCATTGTTTTAAGCCTCGTGGTTTGGACTCCTGGGGGAGCAGCCTGCATGAAGTGGTGTTTTGGACATTCCTCAGCACCATGTTCTAAGAAACCATTCTTGCCCAAGTGCTCTCTGTCTTCTCCACATTTCTAGCACTATTCAGGAAGCACTAAAGTACATGCCTTGCCTTGTTTCTCAAAGCAACTTACTGAACATAACGCTCTCCCCACTACCCCAGTACCTTCACAGATTCCATGAAGGCCTCAGAAGACAACTTCTGTTCATAAAAACTCCCCCTCTTGGTTTTCCTTCCCAGTACTACTCCACCCAGTCCATTTTCTAAAAAATGCATTCATTCTACTTCTTTGTGTTCTGCTCAATCTGATCTGGAGTTGCGGAGAAAAAAATGAAAGTACAGAAACAACCTCAGCTACTCGTCTGAGTTTCAAATTCCCTGAGATAACCTCCTTATTCCTCCTCATCTTCACACACTTATCAGCAAAACACAGCGCAATGGCTTCTATCTCCTTTATGGTTTTGCACGTGCAAAAATTCACACTTCCAGGTTTGCAGTAGAATGTAGATGCTGCCAGTGTCACAGCTCACATGAAAAGCAGAGTAAGCTGAAGAGGCAGCCTGACCTCCTTCACAAGGCACCAGGGTACTTTCCTGTCTTCCTCTTTATGAAGAGACCTTAAGACTTCAGGAAGAGACAGGTTAACAGCTCAGGTGGGTGCACTATCAGAACTCAGGCACTGATACAGTCAGATGCTGGAGTTGCACAGAGATCTTGTGCAGAAACAGAAAAGCAGCAGCTGAAGCCCAGAAAGCTTCAACAGGCATTAAAGGAATTTGATAGTGCACGTGAACTACAGACGTGATGAACTCCATCTATCAGTCGTGGCAGCTGGAAAATGAACGTAAAGCCCATGCATCATAAAACTCTTACTCCATACTAGCAGACAGAAACAAACAATAGCCTTTTGAAAACATCAGTAAAATAAAGCAAAATGTTAAAGGGTTTCAGAGGGTCCAGATTTGAAACTGCAAGCATAAAATGGATGTACACTTTCAAATTTAAATACTAAAAGCTTCCCTGTATGGGGAAAAAAGAACATTCATGCCACTGCTACTCAGTGCAATTTCTATGACCCTTTCTGCAAGATTTCTGCAAGTTTTTATGATTATCTGGGGGAGGACAGGAGAGAACAATAGGAAAACCAAATTAATTCATGTATTTGGAGCATGGAATTCCAAGGATGCAAGTATGCTAAACAAAACACATTTACTGAAGCCTCAACCCAAGATTCATCAACAGAAGCTTTTCCTTCTAGTAAATTCTAGATTATACCTTTTAACATAGAGAGTTGCAAGCTGTGAAGAAGTAAGGACAAAACACTGGCTGAGACTAACCAAATTAATCTGATACTCACCTACGTGCCTTAGATTAGACAGTTTCAGAAGGATGGAGAAGAAGAAACTCACTGAAAAAGGAACTTGACTTTTAATGAACTCTCTCCTGTTTCTCTGGAAATGGGGCAAGGTCCAGTATCCCTCTCTTACACAGTAAACTTGTACATTCTCTTTCCCTCTATTTCTGCTCTCTGCTGTCTAATCTGCAAGCCACATGCCCTGTTTCACCTATCCATGAGAAATTTCAAGAATCAAAATTAAAAATTATTCGACAGTCTAAGACAATTCTGTCCTCTCCTTTAGCCAGATGAATTAAGTGCTTATTACTAGCAAGTTGTAGCAAACTAAGAAGAGATTTAAAATCCCAGCCCATTTTATTCTTCACTCAGTACTAATATTCGTAAACCCCATTACTCATAAACCCCAATTACTCATGTATGACTTAAGAAAATGGCACATATTCCCTCAAGAATATTTCTACTTATAATATCTTCAAAACAGATTTTTACAGGGCTTTTAAAAATAAAGAACAAAATCAACAAAACACAGAGAAGAAAATTACCCTGTATCTTCCAATTATATAAAACAGGGGAAAAACAAATCAGAAAGTGAATGTACAAAGTTTCGTGAAGAAATCCATCTCCTCAGAAATGCTTTCTCAAGTTTTTTGATAAGGAATTACAACAAAACAGTTGCATTTTATATTAAAATAAAGCAGTAACATACTTTTCAAACAGATGTCTTCCAACTTCAGCATCTACTGCACTCAGTGGGTCATCCAAAAGATAGATGTCTGCATCTTGATACACAGCTCTAAAAGGTTTAAAGAAATGTCAGTATAACCAAGTCTTAGATAAGTTTACTTTAGTCACTGGAATCTGACAATTTATAAATTTTAGAAACAGCAAAAACCACTAGCCTGGCCAGATTTACACGGGCCTTCTGTCCCCCACTCAGAGTAGCTCCACGATCTCCTATTACTGTTAGGTCACCATTTGCCAATAATTCCAAGTCCTGCAAACATGAAAGAACAGATAAAATATTTTTTAAATCATTTTAACTTCAAAGACTGACAAAGCTGTTTCAATGTAACATTTCTTATTTGAAAAGTATTAATGTAACACATTAAAATATAAGGTTTCATACTAAATGTAATATCTGCAGTTATTTTATGACTCTATAGTTTCAGCAAAAGGTAATAGAGAAAGCGGAAAAAATAGATGAGATCCTAAAGTTCACTTTTTCTACAGCTGTGCCAGAGGAAAGTCCTTAGTCTTACAAGGAATATTTATTGGCAATTCAGAAAATCAAATAAAATACTAAAAAGTCTAAGTTTTATTTGAACAAAATTAGCTGTCACAAAAAAATACAAACTGCACTAACTATTATCGGTAAATTATCTTGCCAACATCCCAAAAAACTGCATTGCTTTTATTCTTATTGCAAAGTATTCAGGAAAAATATCTACAACATACATCACACAGATTTGGTTAATTTGGGACTTCAGGACTGTGGATAAGACAACAAAATTACAGAGTGCTCCATGTCATACTATCATATTTCCTATTCAGAAAATACAGAAGTTTTACATTAAGCTACAAAACATATTCTGAAAGCTTATTCACAGCTTTTATAAGACACATAAATTTGCAAGAAAACTATGAAAGCAAATCTACCATCAATATGAAGTGGGGATTTTTTAAATGCTGTTTGCTGTCTTTTAAAGTCATTAAAGCCTTAAGTTTAGACAACAGCATGACTGAATATCAGCAGGAGACACTAAAACTCTATCTGCCAAGAGTAAAAATCTTGCAAAAAATGTTCACTACAGTAACCATCTGCTTTTCACCTGTGTCGCTGCTGACAGAAATATCATAACATGCTGCACAGAACCTTTTTAGCTGCCAACCAAAATGTCTGTTTCTTGACAAATCTGGCTTAATCCTCTTCTATATCTCATGTCACAAACTCCTTTGCACATGAACCTTTCAAATATATTTTTTCATAAAACTACTTGGGTTCAGCAAGCTCTCCAGTACATAGCCCTAAGGTTCTTTTGATAGCTGTTTGCAATGCATAATATACAGCAAACACAATATTTATTTCAAAGGAAAGCATATAGGATATTTATGAAATGAAAGTCACAAAGAGTGCTAGCTTGATCATTTGTTTTCTGCCTCTTACTGCATTTGCACATATCCCTACCATAATATGCGTGAAAAGGGCTAAAATGTAATTATGGAATAAAATAATAGGGAACAGCTTTTCCCAAATTTGTCAGAGCTTCACACATGCTATACCTCCCCCTAGTGTAAGTTTTGGGAATTAGAAGAGGATGCCTTACACAAGGATGGCAAAAATAATTACACATTTCTGATAAGCAACAGGAGTCATTTCACATGCTGCTTTTAACAATTCCATATATTGTACATTGCAGCCTGTACCACAGGTCTGAAAGAACACTAAAATAAAAATAACAGTGGAAATAAAATAAACAAAGAGAAAGCCTTACCTTTTTAAGAGCACAGACTTTTAAAACATTTTCATATTTTTCTTTCTCATATTCCTTGTCAAACAGTATATTACTTCTTACAGTGCCAGAAAAGACCCAAGGCTGCTGTGAAACATAGGCAATTCTTCCAGTAACATTTATTGAACCCTTGTCTTTAGGCAGCTCACCAAGCACGGCACTCAAGAGTGAAGACTGGAAAAGATTTAAAAAAAAAAAGTAATAAAAGTAATAATTAAAAAGTTTGCTTGCAGTAAAGACATCACAGAGACTGGGCAGTGTTTACTACCACGATGGCCTATTTCACCTTGTGTCTCAACTACTGCTAACAGCAGAAAAGCACTAGTACCTTTTTCACGCAGTCTTGAAGCAACACACAAAATACTGTAAAGCTCCTCATCACCTCCTCCCCACCCATGAGGACATGGGCTAACTTGAATGCCAGTATCCTGATGTGGAATGTGTTATTATACACACAGAGGAACTGTGTATTTTCAGGTTTCTAGTTTTCACATTTAATAGCCTCATGAAATGGCGTAAATATTAAGACTTACTTTTCCAGCTCCTACAGGACCAATCACAGCCAGTAACTCCCCTCGTCTGGCAGTAAACGAAATCTGTTGAAGTGTTGGGGTTTCTAAATTCTGGGGATTTGAGAAAAAGTCAGGATTTCTCAGTAATGAAATATAAACCATCAAAAAAAGCATTTAGAAACAGGAAACAATGTGCATACATCACTATAACCTACCAGTCTATATGCCCACCATATTTTCAGGCATATGATTTTTGCCTCTTCTGTAATTCACAAACACTTTTGAAAGAACCTCATCCTTCACCACGAACATGCAACACAGCTGAAACAGCATTCAAGGAATAAGGAGGCCAAAGGCAGCAGAAGCAGGGCTTCCTCAGACCCTACGTATCTGGGTGGCAGCCTCAGGAACATGAGCTCTGTGCTGGCCACCACACCGGCATTCCCAGCCCCAGCACAACACACTCAGAGACTCTGAGCACACAGACAAATGGGGAGCTGAGGCTCTCAGAGCCTCAGGAAAGCCAGGGCTGTGTTTGCTCTAGTCAAGGCTCTATCCAAAGTAAAACCATAAAAATGCCATTTGATTTTACACAACTGCATCTTGTATACTGGATATTCTTTCGTACTACCCTAGGAGTGTCTGTTAATATTCCTTTCTACTATGCCTATCCCTTACGTTATGGATGAGCTTATGTCCCAACATATGTTACACCTCTCCTATCAAGGTTCCAAAAATGCCTAGCTGTGGAAAGAAAGGATGCTCATGTCTTTAACAGCTATGCTAAACAGCAATTTTTAAGGACCAGGTGCAGCTCCCTCTCATTAAAGCAAAGCACCTTTGTAATACAACCTGCCTTCATTTGCATCTTCACCCGCACTAAGCATGACTGACACTGAAACGCAAACAGTAAAACACATGCATTAAAAAAAAACCCCAAAAGTACTTTGATTAAAGGACTGAACAAAAGCTCAGCCTTAAACTCCAAAAACAGAAGAGCAAGGTTAAGAATACCTTAAAATCTCCAGCCACCTTTTGAAGTTCAAGGGGCTGAAAAAGCCACCACCATAACTCCACGCAAAAGATGACACAAGACAAAAACATTCAGGGACTGCAAAGGAAGAAGCCAGGAATTCATTTCCAATTATTTGGGAAGAAACAGAAATGCAGTACCTATCCACATCTGTGATGGCTGGGATAGCACACACGTCCTCCCTCACTCGTGCCAGGAGAAATCACTGGCAGGCAGCCTGGCAGCCAGAGCTCTGGGACACACCGCAGGGCTCGCAGGAGATCCTCACGCTGCCAGAAGCTGGACTCGGGCTCCTTGTGCAGCTCTGCTAAACCACTTTTGCTGCCATTATATATTTCCACAAGGTGGCACCAACGGGATTTTTTTCCTTTTCTCTGCACAACCCCACCTGACCTCGAAGTTGATTCCTCTGCCCAGAGTGCACAGCTCAGGTGTTCACCTAAGTGCTAAAGTCAGGAGAACTCTACAAATTTATGACTCCCAAAGATTTTATTTTTTTAACATACTGTTTGTAGGAAGAGAAAATATCTCTTCCTAAATCAATGTCTATATAGAAAAAATAAATAAGCTTTCAGACACACAGGCCCTTCTTCAGACCTCTTGAGGTTGTGCTTCTGTATTCACAGAAGTGCAAAGACATTTCCACCCACATCAAAAACTTAAAAAAATATAACGTAAGACCCAAAAAACATTTAAAAAGTTTTTAAACTGTTACTGCCACACTATACATTAAAGCAGTACTGGAAGTTATCACAGAGCCTACACAAAAGTAGTAATTCAAGCAAACAGCACAGCCACACACCTAAGAAACACAATATTTTTCCAAAATAGCATTCCCTATAATTAAAGACAATTTGTCCTGAATTCACCACATCTATTTTTAGGCACTAAACTGAGGCACTTAAATTAGAGCACAGACTAATATTGCAGCTAAGTACACCTGACAGCTCATTATCAGAAATGTCCCAGCTCCCCAGTGCCCTGTCAGCTTGCTGTGTCTCTAACTTTCCTCCTTCTGCCTAACCTTGCACACGTTGTTTATGGGACTTAGCTAACAGAAAACTGATCTCATTAAAAGTGATTCATTTTCTATTGCTTTATCCCTCCAAGCTGCTTCACCACAAGGTCATACAAACCAGCATTAACAACAAGCATAAGGGAGGCAACAGACAGTAAATGCAAGGACAAGAGGACACAAGAATGATCCCTTCAGGGGAGCAACTCCTTAGGTGAGCTTGGGCAGACCTTACACATCCTACACACAAGAAAATGAAATAGTTCTGCCCACCTAAGGGACACAGAGATCATATATTGCATGAAATTACCATACTACTTAGGCTTCTATGTAAGGACTAAAATTACAAGGGATAAATTTTGCCTCTGCTCAAATGCTGAGAGATTTTGAATGAGATTTTAAATGAGATGTTAAAATTTTTTAAATGAGATTTTAAATCTGAAGTTGCTCAGTTGAGCAGACAGACTATTCTGTAAATTCAAGGAACATCAGTAAAAAGCTGTACTGAAGAATCCCTAGTTCCATGCTGGTATCAGACTAGCCTGTGGTACTCAGATAACACTTGCCTAAGTAAAACAAGAGTGTGACCAGGAATTAATTGGTTTTGTTTATCTTTTGAGAAACTGTAATACATCATGTTAGGCTGTTTTCCTAAAAGTGTAGCTAATAATCCTTTTTTACATCAAGTGATTTTGGATTCATGGGTTGCTTCTTGGTTGGTGTTTTTAGTATCCCTTTTGGCACACAATCTCTAAAAAACAAAAAAAAATCATCATCCTGCTGTAGAGTGTCTGTACAGACATCTAAAGTGTCTTGAGAAACTTAGTCAGGGTAGCAAGCTAAGCCTCCTGCTTGACAAAGGATACATATTTATATTATTCCTTTCATAATGTGTCTCTATCAGAACTTACCACTTTTTTCAGTGAGCAAGTCTATAAAATTATTTTACATCACTTTAAGAGTGTATAGTAGAAACTTTCAAAGCAGATCTTAACAGTTCTGAGAGAAATGTGCTTCTCCCATGCACACTGCAATTAAATATCAAAATGGAAGTTACATTAACAGTTTTGTGGATGGCTTGATTTGGGTTTTGGTTTTAACTGAAAGGAAACCAGTAATTCCAGTCATGCCACCCTGCTTTATGCAATGTAAACAACTAATGAAAAAAAAGGTGGTTTATGGGCACTTTATGCAACCATTTCCTGTAAATTGTTAATGGTGGTACCAAAGTCAGTTTGAGAAGAAAACAAAGATTAGGCAATACACTGCACTTTGCATTAGAATGTATTCACAATCAATTCTTCCATATCTATTAATTTTTAAAAGCTTGGTCAATGCCTCAGAAATATTGATGCTACAGAGAAATCTGAGAAAGTAAAGCAGAATAAAATAGTAATTGTCTTTTGCAGCTACGTAGCTACAAGTAGGTAGATCCTCACCTCATATGTTTTCACACCTGATCTTCCTTGGGACACAATACAGGTCCCAAGAACAGGGCTTAGAAAGGGAAATATGAGATGTCTTATTTGCATTACATTTATATGCAAAAGTAATTTTTAGAGCTTCCAGCACTTGTAATGGAGACTGAAGTCTTTCTTGTATGAGGATACTGCCAGGCTGCAATAGTACCAACAATTCCTCACAAATTGCTGCTTACCATAGCAATTGAAGTTTTAAAACAGAAACACTCAACCCTCGCTTTTATTACATAAAAGAGATATATAATATATTTATCACATGTTTATTGTCCCTTTTTCTAGCCATTTTGGTGAGTTTGGTGCATTTTAAGCAGCAAAAATGTGCAGCTGAACAGTCTCAAAATACAGAGTAACAAATATGTGCTGACTCGTCTCTAAAGCTTTCAAACCTGTTGTGATAAGTATAATATTGTACTGCTTTAGACTAATGGACTGATCAAGCACTCAGTTCACAGAAAAAAAACCCACAGGATAAGGCTGACCTTGCTGTGCTGTCTGTCCTGAATTCGAGTTTAAGTACCTCTGCCACAATTCAGTGCTGCTTAATAAAAAGAGATATTTTCCCCGAGAAACACAATGTTTTTCATTTAGTATAGTATTGAGAAATAGCTGCTTCTAAGATGCACTTGATAGTGTCTTCAGCACCATTCCACAGAGTTAGCTCAACACACTGAAAGGATTCTCAAACACAAAGGATGGAATACAAAGTATCAGCACATTATACATACACACACTGCATTTTGGACTTCAAATGCCGCAGCACCGATATACTCAATATGCAACTGAATTTACCTTATCCCAAGAGCAAGTCAAATCTTGAACATGAAGAATGGTATTTTCATTACTGCCATGCTGTTGTGGCTTGAAGTGTGAGACCTCATCAAGCATCAGAAAGTTCTGCAATAAAAGAAAGGCAGAGGATATTGCCAGCAATGAGACTGAGAATGGGAAAGGAACACATTTTTTGAAGGCAGCATACACAACATTAATTATGGGTTGGAAAAAACAACCACAAACTGATCAAAGAATTGCATTTCCAAGGCAATACACACAACTACAACAGTGTACCTGTAACCAGCTAGCTCTCCCCTCCCAAAAAACCTCCAGAAGTGCAGAATTAATAGGAGAGGACTGTAACAATCACCTGCTCAATAAAGAATTCCAGAAAGAAATGGATCTTTAGAACCCGTCCTGTCTTTTCCTTGAATTACTAACAACTTTTAAAACTGTTTAACTCCCTCTTTCCATGCAGAAGAGGTGAAACCCTCACTGCAACACCTTCTCATTTCACTGCTGGCAAAGGCTTATGTTATTTCATTGGAAGAATAATGAGGACACAATAAGCAGCTGTCCACTGTCTCTATTAAGCATTCTTTAAGTGGCCAATAGAAGACAGAACACTCTCTGAACACTTCCTCATTTTAAAATCCAGGACATGAACAAAAAAAGAAACTTGCTTACATCTGCAAAACTGGCTCGCTCCACATTCACTAATGTGCTTCTATTCTACAGTCAGCAAACTTTTCCTTCAATTTGTATAAGCATGCATTTTGTACCATAGCCACACTTCTGCCACACCTTGCCTGATGCTAGATTTTCAATAGCCCAAACACATTTAGAAAGGAAAGGGGCTACTTCCACAGAAAACTTTTAAGGTTAACAGCTGCCACAGTTTTATGACAAAACCTAAAAAAAAGTTCCTTTATCCTTTGACTCATGGAGCCTAAGGATCTTAGGCAGCAGCAGACAATATTTTGGGAAGAGAAGGAACGTATTGATCGTAAAAGCCAAGACTAGTTAACAAGTACTCAACTAAGAGTTTGCAGATGTGAGATAGCTGCTGAAGACTTACAGAAAGCAGTAACTAAGAGGAAGCAGGAGGAGGAGGTCGGGAGCCATGGGAGAGCAGGGAGATTACTGCTAGGCTTTTCCAGGCACAGAGGTACTGCTCAGACTCCAGCTGGTGGGCATTGTTACGGAGTGCAGTGAGAAGCCAAGCATTTTAACACAGTGGTCCGTGGTGTACAACACACTCCTGTTAACACCAAAGAGCATCAGAACATGATGCTGGTTCTGTTAGACCAGCATCAGCACTACCACTGCTCGTTCTTACTGAATTTGAGTCTTCATTCCAGCACTGAAAGCAGCCACAAGAGGGAAGCTGGGGTTCACACCTGTCCTTCACAGATGACAGGGTACTGCAGTGTGAAATATGAATCCTACAGCTCCCATCTGCCTGCTTTGTTCTTCAAACCCCAATCCCAGCATGCCTGCTTATCTGTACACACGTTCCTCTTACTTCAGAAATGTCTACAACACCTCTTTGCCATGCACACTTTTCTCCTACATCTCAGCCCACCCTACAGGGCACATCATGTTTTTTGTACCTGCATACAGAATTCTAAGAAGGACTAGGTTGGAAGAGACCTTCAAGATCATCGAGTCCAACCCATGCCCCAACACCTCAACTAAACCATGGCACCCAGTGCCACATCCAGGCTTTCTTTAAACACATCCAGGGATGGTGACTCCACCACCCAGGCAGACCATTCCAGAACTTTATCACCCTTTCTGTAAAAAACTTTTTCCTAATATCCAACCTACACTTCCCTTGATACAGCTTGAGACTGCGTCCTCTGGTTCTATCAGTTGCTGCCTGGAGAGAGATGAACCTCCACTTGGCTACAACAACCTTTCAGGGAGTTGTAGAGACTGATAAGGTCACCTCTGAGTCTCCTTTTCTCCAGGCAAGACAACCCTAGCTCCTTCAGCTGTTCCTCACAGAACTTGTGTTCCAAGCCCCTGCCCCTCACCAACCTAACTGCCCTCCTCTGCATGCGCTCAAGCATCTCAATGTCCTTCTATGCACAGACACATTCCGTTTCCAAAACAGGTTATTTCATCACAAATCCCAAACTGCAAAACCTTACTAAGGCTGCATTTGTCAGTGACAAATGTAGAGTAAGCAACAAAGGTAGAGTAAGAGAAGGAACAAAGGTAGAGTATGACAAGGAATCCACACCCCCTCCCAGTCAGTAACGCTACCTTGATCCGCCGGATGCTGATCACCGACTCAGACACTCTCTCCACAGCCGAAGGGAAGAACAGGGTCACTGTGAGTCTCACTGCCCCATAGAGGGACACTGCCACAAACACCCTGCTGGCAGAGATGACGTTGCCAAGTAGTACGTATGCCATGAAAGTCATGAACACTGTTATTTTGCTTGCCACAAAGAATGAGGCTAAGTTCAGTCCTCGAAGGTAAGAGCTTTTCATAATCATGGCAATTTCCTTCCTAAAAATGCAAAACATAAACAAATCATACCAATCTCTCCCATTGCTGCTACCCTCAACAATAGGATGAGGGAAACCTCCCACCAGGATTCTACTTTCACATCCTTTCTCCTCCCCTTGCACCACCCCAACTCATATGCAAACAACTGTGAAGAAAACATGTTATATGGTAAATAACAAAATAAAACCAAAACCAACCAACCAAACCTAAAAAACCACAAAAAACCCCAAAAAATCAACCGGAATTTAAGAGGCTTGGAAATTCAGAGGAGAAATGCATTATATTTAATATCTTAATAGCTATAGAAAACAATTATTTTTCAGAGTCAGAAAACTAACATACTACTCTTTTCTTCTGTAGTCAAACTAGTATTTTCATTCAATTGGCCTGTATAAAGGCCAAGCACCCACAAACTCCTTATCCTTCCAATATCAAAATCCAGTGGAGTTCAGTCACTAAACTCATGACAAGACCAACACATACTCTGCAGTCAAAAAAACCAGGGCAATTTCCAGAAGATCAAGAGTTTGCCCATGGCCCAAGTATTTCCATTATTCAGCTGCTGCTCCTCAAGCTATACCACAGGATTTAGAGTATTTCCTTTCATCTCAGTCTAAATCCTTCCCAATTTGGACCCTGCTCCTGGCTTCTTTTGCTCTAGGAATTCCGGTTCATAAATTAAGAAAACACTGACCTGTGAGGCCAACTGTTTTGCCAGTCATTGCCCAAGCTAAATAGTGACTGAAGTATTGCACAGACACACAGACACATAAGTCTCCCTCCATCAACTGAAAAGTTGCTGATGTGTTTGTTCTCAATTTCCATTTCAGTTAAATTGCAGTTTCCACTTCTAAATGACTCAACAAGTCCAATCCTCAAAATGTTACTGCACTATCATCTACTACAATGTGGATGCTATCAGACTTACCTCCTTATTAATATAATAATTTTTCTTTACCAAGACAGCCAAAACAACTTACTCCTTCCCCATCATATATTCTACTTTTTGTCTACTTAATACTATCAAATATAAAATCCCAAAGCAATTTCTAATTTCTCTTTCCACATATTCTGGGAACTCTTAGGGAAAATCTTAATAATTTTGATTGCCTTCCACTTGGAACTATACATTAAGATTAGAAACTCAAGTTGTGATTATACAGTTTGAAGTAAATTAAGTAACCACTTAAAGAAGAAAAGGATGCAGGATGCACTACTGGAAAACTAGTTAAGCAACTTTCCCACTATATTTGCCAAATTGGCTGAACTGACGGACTTTAAAAGAGTTTCAAAGACTTCTGTTTTCAGCTTAAGGGTTCACCATCTCTAATCTCCTCCAGAGTACAGAGAAGGAACATTTGTATGTAAACTATTTGAATTGGGTCTAATTCAATTACTTCTACAACCCTGGATGAAACTCTTTTCCCACCCTTTAATAATCCTTAATAATCCTCTCATTATCTGTGGATAATCGGCAAGTTTTTTGTGCTACTCTCCATAAATACCAGATAAATTGCAGCCTACCTGCAGGCTGCATATAATATGTCTTGAGGCACAAACTTACATAAAAGAAAACTAATAAAGACAGACACAAGAAAAAAGAGCAATGGAGGAGCTCAGATGGCATCTTAGCCACGGTCGAGGACCAATGTGGAAGTACTGGACAATAAAGCATCTGGCTAAATTTAAGAGTTTTAATTACAGTTTTCCACAGCACAGCTCAAGAAAGGAAAGAAGGCTCAAGGTGTGTTCTGGAAGATCTCATTTCTTTCCAACATTAAAAAGGAAGCCTCTAATCCTAATGAGGTGTTGAACTTGGAAATCTAAAATTTAGTGATGTGAATACAACCCACTGAGGAAGCTTTCAATAAAGAAATATTCTCTCTGGCTCCATGTGAGACAGTAAAGCTTCCCATCAGTCATGAACATTCAATCAGCACAGGATCCTATAATCCAACAAAGGAAACAATTACGTGCATGGGAAGGAACATCTCAGGGAACATTTGCAAGTTTGCAAGCCTGTACATGGATGTAAAGGAAAAACATTCCTTTCAAGAAAAAGATTTCCAAAATTAAACATTTAAAACTAAAAAAGTCAGATACTCTGCAGCAGGATACCAACCTTCTATTAATACACTGGAGGGGTACATGACATGAAAATCAGTTTATAAGAAATATGCACCCACCCAAACTCCTACAGTTAACCTTTAGTACTGAATGCTGTTACAGTGTCAAGTAAAAGGGCAAATACTGACTGAAAATCAAACGTATTAGTATGTTTTAATCTGATGTCAAAGAACCTCTGAAATTAAATGTCTTAGGATACCAAACTCAGCTGGCCTTGCCAGTTGAATAACAATGGAATTTCTGATCAGCTGTCTTTTTCCCTTCTATCTTTCCCAGGTGGCTTAAAATGCATAAAAGGAGGGTGAAATTGCTGCATTACAACTGCTACAGCTTATTAGTTGCTAATTTTGAACACAACTGTCAGAGGAAGCATTAAGAAGCCTGAATTAATGAAGTTTGGAGGATTTTAAAATTTTTTATTCTCTTAGAATGTATCTTAATTCCTCCACTGTTGCTATACAAAAATTTTTTTTAAAAGCTCAAAAAGTGCATGCAAACTGCATTTTAAAGCACAAAATAAAGCACTTATTCACATGTAAAAAATGGAAAATGACACTGATCATACATCAAGCTGTATCTTTCCAGGATTACCTTCTTAAACCATTCACAAGTTCCGCAAATGATTTTTCCCAAGCGTACATCTTTATTATCTTCATGCCGCTTATCACCTCATTCATGGTCCTAATCCTGACATCTGTTAAGGCAGCTGTCTTGCTTCTGAAAACAGGACAAAAGAAAAATCCTCAGATTCCCTAAAGAAGACTATTTATTAACACATAACACATGTGTGAAGTTTTTGCTTTTATTTGTAAAGACAATTCACAGAACTGTAATTGCATTAAAGGGTTTTCCTGAAGACCAGTATCTTAAAGCTGACACACAGCAGACACACTTGGTATGTTTGTACTCCTGCTTCTCAGGGAACTGAGAGCTAATTCAATGTTCAGGACTATATGTCAGTTTGTGCAAACATGCAGTATCCCTTAAACAACATATCTGTTGTTTATTGCATTTAAAAATCAAAAAATTAAACAAAATTAAAAACAAAACAAAACAAAAACAAAAAAATTAAACAAAAATCAGAAAATTACTTAAAAAAATTTCAAAATGCCAAAACAACCACCCTTGTCATAAGTTCTTCTGATGTTGTTAAAGAAATTGGCCTCATTTGTGACTTTTTAGCATTAACTGTAGTTGAAGCAGAGATTACTTAGTACATGAACCATAATTCATGAGATAATCTAGATATGGTTTCTTTTAAAAAAATATTATTTAAGCATTAATTGTAATTAACACTAATTTAAATATATCTATTTTAGTCCCACACTATGTTTGCACACTGATGGAAAAAACGAAATATATATATAATTAAATATTTAAGTCATAGTTTTAATTAGGAAAAAACCATTGACAGTTAGAAGCCACATAATAAATGCATAAATCATGCTAATAGATCCTATTACAATTCTGAATTCATTCATGTAGACAAATACTTTGCACATGGAGAGCTATGGTAGACCTTATTTTGATAAAACACACCTTTACCTGCTAAATTATTTATTAATACTCATATAACAATGAAAGTTAAGATTCAGAGATCATTAAAAAAAAATTCAAAATCTTTTTAGAAGGCATGACTGAGCTTTCTCAGCTTAACCTGTCCCGTGAAAGATTTCTCTGATACACTGGAAGAAATAACCATAATTAAATAACACAAGTTGAAAGAATTTCAAGCACCTACTCGTCATTGCAAAAAACTTCTCAGCACCAGCGTTCCATGAATGTTAGGATGGCTGAAGCAGGGTATTAAAAAATATTTATACAAGGGAACTAACAAAAGGCATTTAGAAACTTAGCCCTAGTGCAATCACAGATTCTTAATAACACTGAGGAAAATAACTTAGACTAAACCAACCACATCAACATGGAATGAGATTATCTTTGCTACTTCATCCTTCCCCTTTTTCAAAAAGAAACAGTTAAGAGAAAAATAATTGCTTAAAGAATGTAATAGCTCATCATTTCTTCCCCTTACACACACCACCACTGGAAAAGACAAAATTAGCATGTGTTGCTCATGGCTCTGCAGCAGCAACCAACTCTCACCTACAATCCTGAAAGTCACCTAACTTCCAGGCTTGGTCTCCACATAATAGAAAGCTGAAGATGATAGAATAAGTAATAAAGTTAACAGAGGTTTCTTTTTTTAAAATGGTGTGGCTCAAAAAAGGCTGTAGTTCTCATAAACCAATTTTTCAGTTTTCCTGCTGAAATGTCATCATAGTAACCATCCTGTTTCAAATTGCTTTAAAATGCTCAGGAGGTTGGGGGAGTGGTCTTCTTTAAATTTTTTTTCGAGTTACACTCCCCTACTTTGCAATAAGCATATTTGGTACATACATACCAGAAGCCACAGGCTCAGTGATGCTGTATAATGGCTTTAAGTATACAGACATCCACTGCATTGATGGTAAATTACTGCAGAGAAAGACATGTCCCTGGTTTCAAAAATATTAAGCTCAGAATACAAACAGATCAGTCCAATACATGCTCTCAAAGAAAGTGCAGTAAGAAAGGACCTGAAAATTTTTGTCTGAGAAGACCCCTCTATGATACTAAAAACCATTCTAAATTAAGCTAGGTACAAAATTCCTTTTTGCTTTCACAAGGCATATTTGGTGGGTTTTAATTATGTCTGACACAGCAGTTAGACACAGTTTTTATCTTCAAGAAAAAGGACTTTAAATAACAATACTACAGCTGCATGACTAAGCAGCAAAAGCATCTAGCTCTTGTGAGTAAAATACATATAAAATGGTCTTCAGTCCAATAACTGAACTGTTTCTCAAATAATATACTAGGTCATGTGTATTTTGCATAACTTCTCGTACTTGTGCAAGTAAAATTCTGCAGAGTGCAGTGGATACCATTCCACAGGATACCAAATCCATATCTGCAAACTCCCAGAGCACTGAGGCCAGTGGCTGCACCACGGACTGGTGTGCATGCGTGTTGACACGACTGAGTCACAAGAGCAATGCTGAATAACAGCACAAATTAACTGCCACACCAAGCATGCTTGGATTCTAGCAAAAGCTTTAATCCTTAAATTACTTCTTCATAGGCTGCCTTCCTTAAATCCATGCAGATTCCCAGCAAATGCCATGTGAACACACTCATCAGCTCACTCAGAGCTAAAACCTATTCCAGTTTTACCATTAACTCCTTCTGTTCATTATACATTTCTATACATAAAGAAAAAGATCTGTGCACATGGAGACCAGGAGAAGCTTTTCTGGTTAACAAATTCTTTCCTTTGCACTGCATCCAAACAAGTGGCTGTTACTGAATGGGTAAAAAACCCCAAACACTTTTACATTGCCACTGAATAATTTTTAAAATACATACCTTCAGGAAAGAGATTTTTGTCACCCTGTTGTCTGACCCTGGAAAAGTCCATTAATCTCTTTGTGCCTCAGTTTCCAATCTGTAAAACGGGGATATTAAAGCCTGCCACCACAGATAAAGCACTAGCTAGGCACTAGACATTTTAATTATTGCCTCAAACCTCAAAAACTAAAATTTAGACTAATGAAAAACAGCAATGAAGTAGCTTGATACTTCGGCATGCATATTGCACATGCAGTGAAAATACACATTTAAGAACATATGGTAAGTGTTCTACAACCAGGCTTTACCGTAAAAAAAAAGCCCTCAGAATCTGACAGAGAACTCTGAATGGATCATTATTTGAGAAACAGCCCTTGAACATTATTTGAGAAACAGCAATTGAATGCAATGACTGAAGACTACCACACTGGTTACAAATGAAGAGGTCTACAAGTTGTTTTCATTTTTTAATTCTCATCTCTCTCTTCACACCTGGCCATGCAATGGCAATGTCAGGCTCATTATGTCTAGAAAATTTGTCTGGAAATACAACTTGAAAAAAAAAACAAACCAGTAACTCATAGAAATTTTACTTACCCAAAGAGCTAAAAGAAACCCATTCAACAAAAAGATGCAAAGGAAGATGCCTAACACTCCTAAGCATACGTGTACAGAGTAAAGGAACACAAAAATATTTCCAATTAGGTGTAAAAGCCTCTTATAAAGTCATAATATAAGTCAAGCATGGCTAATTACACAAGAAACAGAAAACCTGGATGCAAGAACTCAATCAATCAACAATCCCAACAGAGGCAAGTCTTGCTGGGGTTTTTTAGGATAAAGTTACAGAAAAATAAATTAAATTTGTCTGACAACGGAAAGTTACTCCAAACTCTTATCTCCACAGCCTAGAACCTTGCAGCTGGAAACCTCATAGCTGGCATCAAAACTACCATGATAAATTTTTCTTCCCTTCTCTTTCAGTTCCTTCCTCTTTTTTTCTCTCTGCATCTTAATCATGGAGGAGAGAGAGCAAGATCTTTGAACAAGAAACTTCCAGAGCCTTCTGCTGCAACACCTGTGTCACCCCAGTAAGCCACACAGAGAAGGGCTGACTACAACCCCTTTGGAGTAACCACTCCCCAAGAACTACTGCAGGAAGGCAAAGCTCAAGTTCCACAATTCTATGCCATGATCTACAGCAAGGTAGCTACAGAAATAGTCAGACTCTTTTAATGCACTGGATAGCTAATAAGTAGCAGGTATTTTTAAACATGTTTGGAAGACAGACCACTTCAAGTCCATAATCTGGAATTCAGATATCTCACATTAGCAGCTGTAAAAAACATTAGCAAAGATAAGATACTGCAAAAAATATTACCAGACACATGCTGATACTCCGCCTCCACCCAATATGCACATTTTAAAACGCAGCACAGAAAATAGCTACAACCCAAAACATACACCCTTACCTGAGGGAAGAAAAAAGCCTCCCAATGCAGGTCTGCACAGGAAGAAGAATAATCAGAACTGCCATTCCTGCAAGACATGATGGGCCTATTTCCATCCAGAGAAGTACTGTTACTGCTACAGCTTGAAGTGGTCCAGCCCACAAGAAGTGCAAGAAAATTGTTACCTAAACAAACAGTTAAGAATCAAAAATTAACTTTTGCTCTTAGCTAACAAATTAAACCCCTGGTAACATTTAGGAAGTACTTCTGTCTGCGGCAAGGCTAGGTTGGATGGGGCTACGAGCAACTTGCTAGTGGAAGGTGCCCCTGCCCATGGCAGGGAGCTGGAACAAGACAGTCTTTAAGGTCCCTTCCAACACAAAACATTCTATGTATAAGAAATAACTAGAAGAAATGTTTATTAGAAATATTTAATCACCAGTTTCAAACAAAAATTTCTTAACTCCAACCCCACAATTTCTCCAGCCCCTTGGAAAGATGTGTAAAATACTCCTTACTTGATCAAATTTGTTCACATCGTTTGACAGCAGGTTTACTATTTGACCAGTGGTAGTTTTCGCCATAGCTACATTACTGAGACGAAGTGCCTAAAAAAGTCAGAACAGTCCCAAATTATCACAGCTTATAGAGCACACTACACCTATACACACAAGTTACATGAATACAGTACCAGGGCTAAAGCTGAAGGCACATATCACCTTTTGCCTGAGAGTTTTGGAGCCTTAGATAAAATGAGGATTGGACTAAACATCCTAAACAAAGCCCAAAGAAAGAAGTATTAAAAAAAAAAAAAAAAAGGTCAAGGGAAGGACTGTAAAAATAAAAATGCCCTATCTTCATGTCTGAAGTGATTACAAATAGGAAAATACCAACACAGCAAGTCACTAAGCAAAAGAGCTGTAACTTTCCATGGGCATTGTTCTCCCCCTCACTATGAGCGTCTGTACAAAACAGGAACAGAAAACTCCACCTGAAGGCCAGATTAAAGTCAGAACAGTGTTTGGCCAATTGAAAGAATTCTGTTTTGAACATGTTATCGGACAGAAGGCAAAAACCTCTCAAGTTATTAATTTCAGACTATCTTCGCAAATCAGAGTATCCCTTGTCCCTTTACAAATCACCAACTCTGGAAAAATCGTAACTTTTCTGAATTATGTAAAATGAAGTTTAGCACAAGCTGTGAAAAACAACAAGAGTAAATATCAAGTATTTTTACACCTTAAAAAAAAAGTTAGTCAGTAGAAAATAGAATGTGTTCATAAAATATCCCCCCTCCACTCCACCTGGGAATACGCAGTGTGAACCTTACTGCAAAGGTCCAAACTGAAATTGCTCATAAATACCAGTAACATACCCTGCTTCCTGCTACACCTGCTAAAGAGAAACCACAGGTTTGCAGCACAAGTTAAAAAAAATACAAAGCATATTACATGTTTTTCTGTACAGAAATAGTTCACTCCTCAAAAACACTTCACATTTTTAGGCAGTGCACATCTACTTCTCCCTCTCCAAACACTATCAGGATTCCTTTTTTGACCAATAATCAAACGTGAAAAGCGCTGATTGTTTCAAAAATACTGCTCCAGTATTTTGAAACAAGAACATCAGCCATCAAAGTACTATTCAAAGCATAATTTCAAACAAGGCTCCTTACACTTTTTGCACCTCACGTTTGTGTTAAAAAGACATTGTTAATCACAGAGAGAATCCCAACACTAACTTCATTGAAACCAGCAGAAACATTGAAAGGGAGAAACTTTAAAAACTCCACTATGAAATTCCAAAAAATAAATCTAGGATGCTGGGTATATGAAAGATCAGATTTAGTTATTTGAGAAAATTATTGCTTCATTCCCTGTCTTAAGCCACCTGTCTCTCATCCACCTGAAATCCCCCACGTAGCTGCCTGCTGCTACCATGTTTGCTCCACACCACACGTTAATGTTGGTAAGCTCTGAGAAAAGCTGTTAGAAATCCACAGATCACAGTAATAGGAGTTCACACAATGCATGTTTGGGGAAGTTTCCCATCAGTATGTGTTTACAGCACCTCTTGTACAATATACTTGCTGCCTGAGGTTGTACAACATATTGGTGACCTGAACCATCAGAAGACTGGGCTGGTGTCTTGCTAGTGGCCCATGGCCTGGGTCTGTCTTGGACCTGCCACACAATCACCTTTCTGATTTCTTCTTGTGTAGCTACTTCTACACAAGCAGCAAAAGCATTTTCAATATGATTCCATGAGTCCAGCTCATTTTGACAGTCTCAGAAGGAACCACACAAGCATCTGAGCCAAAAGGAGGATGCTCATCTGTGACTGATTTGTCTTCTCAGGGAAGAGACAGCCATTCCTATCATCAGTGGCAATGCAGTTTTAGTATTTCCTTGATTCTCTCTTGCTTTTGATTTTTCCTTTCTTTTAAAGTGAAATAAGCCTTGCATTTTCCTGGCTGAATGGATCTGTCTCGACTGCAAAGGAGCAGTTTTACTTTCATAACCAATTTTTTTACCAGAAGGTCCTGTTTTGGTACCTTCCTCTTTTTACTACATCTGATACACAGCCCCATGTGAGCTGAGGAAAACTAATTCCATCCCAGCTAAAGTCAGTACACTGACCTCAAAGAACTTCTAAAAGCTAAGTCTTAAAAAAATAAAACCAACAAAAACCAGTTTTCCAAAAGTAGCCTTTGATTTCAAAACATAAGATTCTGAGTCATCATGAGAGAGATTCCACTTTCATTTTTGTTATGACTTTTCTATGTACATCACTAATACTTCTTACTGGTAACAAAACTTCTTAAATGTTTGAATACAGGGATTTTGCAAATTAGATTTGAACTTTCCAGGAAATGAAGAAGGGTCTAAAACTTAAGAATTATGAACATTTGAAGTTCTCTATTAAAGAGTGAAGTTCTCTATTAAGAATGCTCTCTTATCCAATCTATTTATCCTTAAAAATCCAAGATTTTATTTTCTACAGCAATTAACAAACTCTGCTAAAGTGCTGGTAAATAAACACCCAAGTTTCTTTCAAAAGCCTATATGAGGCTAAAGAGAAAATATGACCTATTTATAAGCAGCACATAATGAAGACAAATTATTAGAAAGGTTTGTCTATGTTCTGCTATTACCTCAACCCTCACTCTCAGAAGTAAAAATGAGGGCTGATTAATTTTCCATTCAATCCCATCTCTAGAAATAAGGGTGCATATTAGAAATAGTTCTTTTCCAAGCTTCTAAGCCAGTATCAACTCAGCAACAAACACCATCACTATACATATTTTCCATTAATTCCCTTTTCGTAATCAGTTTGGTAAATTAATACCTTAGAGAGATGTTTATGTACAAGAAAGCATTGTGTCATGCTAGAGTCAAGTTCCCAGAGGATACTTTTCAAGGAATCAAAAGAGGAAGAGAATAAATGTGTGTATGAAAAGTAATCACCATTTAAAATGGGGACATTTTTACTCTCCTCACTTTACTGCTTTGTCCAAAAATTTCACATGACCTACAAAAGTACTGTAAGTATTCATGTTAAGTTGATGGTACCTATGTTTAATGGTTAAAATAATGTGGATTTCTTTACATTCCAAAGAAACTGTGCAGTCCTGATTCTTCAATTAAACTCTTCTTTGCTGAGGCCTGAAACTGCAGGTCACTATTCCAGCAGCACTGAAGATAGAAAGATGGGGCATTTTCCCTTCCAGCACTCTCAGTAGAGATTTCCTGCTTGGAAGCAGAGAGGCTCACGGTTTGGGTATTGCCAACAGCTTCAGAAAAGTGAAGTAGATATTTACAACTGAGCTGCTTGCTGCCCAGAGCACATCAAGGAGAGCATTTCATCCTGGATGGTGCTCAGCTCCTTCCTGTAGGTAAAACTCAACTTTTCTTGATCCACTTTCCTTCTGACAGCAGCCTCAACTCCATCTGTAGTTCAGGACAGCTGTTTCTTGATCAGGACACAGAGAGGGCAAAGAAACCATGGCTCCCTGAACACATATGCCTTCTCACATTTCACTGGTTTTAGTGGAGGGCTGCAGTACTCCCACAATAAAACCAGTAAATGGTAATAAAAAACTAACTCACTGCCTTTAGAATTCCACTGGATTCTGAACTGTGTCTCCTCTGCCTGCTCCTCTCTCTCTTCCCCCTCAAACAGGAGGGATAAAAGTGAAGATGCCAAGCATCCCTGCCAGCCTGGAGGGGGAATGAGCAGTTCCACAGAACTGCTGCCACTCCCCAAGGGAACCTGATGGATGCCCCAAGGGAGGGGAGCAGCCTCTGATCTGCAAAGGAGACAACCTTCTAGCTCTACATCACTGATGGGATAAAATATAAGTAAATCCTACCATTAACTACGACTGGCGTGGGGGGAAACCTGGACAGCGAAGCAATTCCCAGGAAACTGAGAGTGCTGCAGCAGATGGTGACATCCAAGTACCACATCTTCCCACGGGATCATACTGCAAGGCTGAGTAGCAGCCAGCATTCCCTGGGAGCTCTGTCCCTCTCCTGCTCTATGCTGACACCTCTTACAGATCCAGCACCCAACACTTCCAAGAGCAATGTGGGGTGCTCCTCTCCAACAGCAGCAGGAGGCTAAAAAAGCAGCTCTTCCAAGACTTTAGGGCTATTTAACTCACCACCTTCACTAAGCAGGCCTGAAGCTGTCATTCAGACACCTCAGCACCAAAGAGAAAGCAAGGCCACATGCACACATCTGAGGCCTGACACATTCCACATGCTTTAGGTCTCTACTAATGAGTAACTTCAATGGAATTGCAATCATGGGCATAATAAATAACTGCACTTTTAAACTCCCCTAACAGAGCAGTTGTCAAATTTCTGTGTTGAGGTGTTAAGGCATAGGTTGGACTCGATGATCTTAAGAGGTCCCTTCCAACCTCATGACTCTGTGATTCTGTGAAATACAAAACACAGCTGTGAACAGGTTTGCTTACCTTCCGATAGATCATGTGACACATAGCCACCCTCAGCTTCATGCCAGCCCGCTGCACATGATAGAAGTATAAGTGGTGCATGATAGCCAGAATAAGCGTGCACACAGACAGAGCACCTGCGTAGCAATATGCAAAATTCAAAGCTACCTCATCTGAGGCATCGTAGTTTTCAAAATAATTAATGATTTTTCCAAAAAAAATTGGTTGAATTATTTTGAGGGTTTCCTGAAAGAGAAAGAAGGGGAAAAATATTAGTCATTTCCTATCACCCCGAGCTAACCAAGTCTGTACACAGGCAAACAAGAGCCAAGTACTGCTGCAGGCCATATCCCTTATTATTTTTTTATTGTGTTCTAAAATGTCAAGCCAATTTTTATCAACACATAATCCAAAAGAAACATGTTCCACATTAAAATTTAGCTGGAACTTCAAGGAGAACTCTCTCAATTACCAAAAAACTCTTTGATGTTATACAAATTGCATGAGTATGTATTACACTTCTATTCTTAAAAATACCATGTGTCCTTTAGAGCCACTTACAAAGAGCAAAAAAACCTCTGTTGATTGGGCACCCCACTCAGATACATAAAATGCAGACAAACCTTACAAAGCAAGTCAATGGTTTGCAATGTCTCAAAAATCATGCACTGAAATGAGCTCTCTGATCCACTTCCATAATCCTGCAGTTATGACTCAGTTTTTCAGTCTCTGCAGGGCTATAGCTCTGTTTCACCTTTCTGAGAACATAACCAGGTTCTCTGAGCAGTCCAGGACAAAGCCACCAGTACATGTCATGAAATCTAAGTGGATAAGTTTCACACTGCTGTTAGCCAAGAAGTAGGTCCTGTGACATTTTACACCACTTACCTCAATCATTGTGAAAATTCCAAAAACTAAATAGGATTTCCAGTAACACAGAATAATGGCTTTTGTTAAATGTGGTGTTTTTCCTCTCTTTTTTGCTTTTTGCACCTCTTTATCCCAGTACCTGACAAACAAAGTGCAAACATGCTGGAGGACAGAATTAAAATCACAAGGCAATTACCTAGAATAAAACACTTTCAGACTGACAGCCAGATTGCCCTGATCACCTTAATAAATCGAATCAAACAAAAGGAGTTAATCATGTCTTCTCATCACATAAACACTTGGTGCTTAGTATTACAGGCTATTTACTCTTGGTTAATCACAAACAATTCACCACTGTTGACTATTATCACCATATCATCATATTTGCTGATGAGGAACCCTTCCTGTATCTCTTAGCTCAGCTCAGACAGTTACCCCTCACCCTAACTGAGAGCCTACTATCCCATGATCTCCTGACCATAGACTAAACTGAGGCAGCACAGTGTCTTCATCTATCCATATGCCCTGTGCTTGCTGTGATGTCCAACCCCTTCTCATGTCTGGCCCTGTCTTTTTTCTACCACCTGCTTTGCTGAGGATTTTGTCACCCAGCACTCCACACATCTCTCTGAAGGCGAGGATTCATCAGCAGAGTGGCAAAGTCCATCATCACATGTCTGCCCACAAGCAGGAAACAATCTGTTCACATAAAAACCATAGACAGTAATAACAAGCATGATTTTACCAAGAAAGTATCACAACTTAAGCAGACTTCTTAAAACACACTGCCGTCAGAGAGGAACCTCCCCCTTTCTTCTGAAGGCTAAGTGTTTTCTGCCAAACCTCTGACCTTGATAGTTTGAGGGGTGAAATGAGTCTAAGGCATGAAAGCCAATTATTTTGCAACAAAGCACAAAAGTTCAAAGCATACAGATAAGAACACTTTTTCTTTTATTTTTACCCTCTTTTTTGTTACAAATATTACAGAGTTATTGTCTACATGCTTTGAAAACAGAAACTATGTAGGTTCTTGGGGTTTCTTGGCTCAAGAGAAAAGACTACTTCCGTAAGCAGCTATTTATGAATTATATTCTCTGCTTTTTGGTCAAGTACACTGAAGAATTAGAAACCGCTCTTTTTTTTTTTTCTTCTACCATTTCCTGACTCATGCAAGTATGTGCTTTTACTATTAAAAAAAAAAATCCATCCTCCCTACAGCCAAGTCCCTGAACTTACTGAAGACACAACCATGGAATTTGGAAAAGCTCTCCAGCTACAAAGACATTAAAAGCAGCAACTCCAATGAGCTCATCACCGACCCTTCTTCCTCAGTTAACTTATCCAGAGCAGGATGATGTCAGACCTGGCCATAACCTTTCATTTTTGGATTCTTTTTGCTTCTTGAGGAGTCTCTCATCCCAACCAAACTACAGGAAAGTCCATCTGCTCTGCCTTCGGTGTAACGGCAAGAAACAGCAAGGCCACACTTTCTTAATACAGCAGCCACCTTTCACTGGGAGGCATCTTTTCCTCTAACTATATTTAGAAGATTATTTGAAGACAAAAATCCTCTCTGTTGGAAGGTTCATGACAATTTGTATAAATAGTAATTATTTGAAGATATTTTCCTACTAAAATATAGATGCCCCTTAGTCTGTAACACTACACACCAGTACAAAGTCCATGAAAACACTTCCTAGATATATACTTTAGCTGTCCAAGGCATCTTGCCCACTCTACCAGTGACTGACAGATTTTCAACATACATATATTTATATATACACATATATTTAAAGCGTCACTTAATTCCATTTGCACTCTAAACAAACAAACAAAGAAAGAAAAAGAAATAAAATACAAAATTTTTTCCACTTTTATACAGAGCAATTTGAAGTTTCCACAGCTGTTTTACCACAGGCCAGAAGACTCACACATGTATTAAGGATTACTACCACTACAGTTGCTCAAAAGTTGTCTTTTGCAAGCATCCTGCAAAGTGTCATATTAATTATAAATGACATAATGGAATTACTCTAATGCAGCTCCATTATGTGTAACTTGAAAAAAATCTAAAAAGCTTCTATGGTAAACAAGTTCTCTTAGTTCTTATTGCTCTAAATTCTTCAACATTTTTAACCTTGTTAAACTTTACAATAACATCTTTTAATTTCAGAATAGAAATAAGATTTTTACCTTCTCCAGCATTAATACCACAATATATGAGAACAATTGTCCCTCCCAACCCAAAGTATTCTACAATTCTTCTCCTTACCACTGCAATTCCTCTCCAAGCTTCTCTGAGGAATCTTCTGGCATCACTTTATACATATCATCTTCTTCAAGCTTCCGTTTATGGCCGATAATAAATAAGGGATTCAGCCACCTAGTTAAATACAAATTATTAGTAAACTGACCATCAGACCAAAAAGAGTAATTTCTTTACATAATAATTCTTTTATGCCCTTCTTTTCCCCTCCTGAATCATTCAACATCCACATATTTCACTGCACTTTTATCTAAGAATTAAGTCAACCTCTATCTTGCAAATGGGGTTGCAAGGTTCCCACTTCTTAAATCTCTTTATGCCCATAACACCTTACTCCCAGGCATCCAGACAGCCAGCATAACCCTTCTTGGCCCTAAGGAAATTGTTTTCTCACAGTGTTTCCTTTCACTCAAGGAAAAACAGCATTCTTTTAAATATGAAGGGAAAAAACAGAACTTAGCTCAACTATTAAAATATTGAAAGCTGCAAATAAAATTGTAATGCACATTAAAAGATTTTTTTGGTAACATTTACTTGAGGAGAAAAGTAGCTGCAGTTCAACTGACATCTTGACAAGTATTCAACGTCAGTAATTTAAAGACAATCACTGAAATGTAAAAATGGGAAAACAATGGATTATTACTGTACCTTACTCATGTTTGGAAATACAAACAGAAGCACACTGACACAGTGTGTAGGTTCAGAAAAAGGAAAATAAGGCCTAACAGCTCAGTTTCCTTAGTGGAAAGATTCTTAAAAGCTCAGTATTTTATGAGAACAATTTGAAGATAAATTATAATAGCAGTACTGTAGATTTGTTGAAAAACACTGTGTTTTGTTAGATCAAATAGGTCAACTGTCAGGGAACAGCAAGACTAGATTTTTATGCACCTGGATCCTTCAGCCTGAAACACATCAGGGAACTCCAAACAGTTTCAGTTATGCTCCACAGAGCAAGGGTTACATGGCATAAAGCACAAAAGTGACCAAGTTGTCCATGAGATGGAGAGAAAAGGAATGACACATGCAAAAGAGGCATGGCTTAGTGGGAACAATGGAGTAAGGGAACTTGCAGTTTTCCGTTTAATTTGTGTCTGCTGAATTTGCGATGTTTTGTTTCCAGGAGACATGGATTTTGGCTCTAAGGCTTTTCCTACAAGTACTTTCTCAACTGGTTAACACCATCAAAATCAAAAAGTCAGGGATCTGTTTTGGAAAAAAGACTCTTGCACTCAAGGCAAGCTGTCTGTCTGATATCAATTGCCTGTGAAAGTTCTTAACTGCTGCTTAGTTTCTGACACTTATTTACTCTCCAGCTTCACCAACACACAGTTATTGAAAGAATAACTGTGTGGTGTGCTAGGTGAAGCATTTTATTTTCTGTAAGACCTACATGTGAGATTTCAAAACGGGGGTGGTTTACAGTGAGGGTATTTATTTATTCACAACCACAAGAGTGGTTATGAATACTCGTCAACTTGCTCTACATTTCTTGCTCAGGCATGTTCTAATTAAACTTTGTATACACTGGCTTACAAGAAGGTTGTTGGCTAGTTCTAGGGAGGGTGGATGGGCAGGCAGAATCCTAGAGAGGAGGCTCAGGGAGTTTCTTCAAAGATTGCACTGCTGTAAAAACCTTTTTCCCAGGCTCCATGGCACAACTGCAAGTAACAAATGGGATTATGTAGTGTTGTTCCTTCGCTACCTAGCATGTTAGCACAGTGTTTTCGTGACTCATTCAAAAAATTAAGTCTCTATCTATAGAGTAGCACCTTTGATGCCTAACAGCCCTTTTTAAACTCCTGGAGCAAGTACTGAAGATTTGTTTATGTGAGCTGTTAACTCCTAAATGCATGTTACAGGTACAATTAGAAACAGAAAGGACTTGTCAGACAAGTCTGTTGCTTGGACTTTAGGTTAAATAGCATCAGGGCCCAAATCACTACCACAGCTTCCCCACAAAAGGTCCTGACAAAAGGTCTCAAATACCAACTGCTCCAACCAGCGGCAGAACTTCTGCCTGGTTTGACACAAGGAATCCGCTCCATTAAAACCTGTCTTCTTTGGCCTCGATTCTTGCAGACCACAGGTGAAAAGCAGGTATGAGGCAAATAACCTCAAAGGCATTCAAATAATTTCTGCCTGCTGGATGACATAGCCTTTGTTTGCTCCAGGACAAGCAGGGGAAGATCTGCAGACTTCAGCTGACTCCCAAGGTCGATAACCAGTGTTCCTTCTCTTGAAACATCAGTATTAGCCTAGGATACATCCATAAACACGTCACAGGTCTCCTTTCAGACAGAGGCTAAAGTTATCTTTCTCCTAGCATGAGAATCAGGATGAGGCAGCCCTTTCAGGAAAATACAAAAGGGTAAATCCTTTTCCCACCTATGGAAATGGTTGGGAGATTTCACTGGCTACTGCTGCCAAGGTGGTGAAAAGAAAACTGGTTCTGACATTTAACATGGAACATAAATAGGATATTTATTACAGAATCACAGAAAAGCTGGGGTTGTGTCAGGAGGGACATCTGGATGTCAGTTGGTCCAAACCCTTCTGCTCAAGCACGCCCAGCTAGAGATGATTGTCCAGGACAATGTCCCAACAGCTTTTGAAGATCTCCACAAAGACTTCATAACCTCTCCAGACAGCCTATGACAGTGCTCAATCACCCCACAGCAAAGAAGTGTTTCCTGATGTTCAGAAGAAACCTCTTGTTACTCAGTTTGTGGCCCCACTGCCTCTGATCTTACTCCTGGACACCACTGAGAAGAGCCTGGCTCTGCCCACCTTCTACCCTCCCGTCAAGTATTTATCTACATTGATGATAGCCCCCTGATCTTCTCCTCTCCAGGACGAACAAGTGCAGCTCTCTCAGCCTTTCCTCCCAGAAGAGATGCTCCAAACCCTTAATCATTGCTGTGACCCTTTGCTGTGCTCTTTCCAGTGTGTCCATGTCTCTCTTGTACTGGGGACCCCAGAACTGGATTCAGGGCCCCAACTGCGGCCTCAGCAGTGCTGAATATAGTACTTTCTGTATGCAGCAGAGTACACAGAGGAAAATTAAAGTACTCTTTAGAAACAGACTTAAATATACAGTCTTAAAAAATAATACCAATGCTTTTAATTTTACTCAGTAGAACACCATTCCTCTACTTACACTGTTCAAAAAACCACAGGCAGGCAACAGGAAGAATAATGCCTTCTGCTGAAGGCAATTGCTCAATCCTGATGGCTTTTGATTCCACACTACAGCCAAGAGCAGCACGTGCTGACCACAGATGTGCAGTCCACTGCAAAGTAACCCACTGAAAGACAACACTCTCAAGTGTACAGGACTGTAAGTGCCATCCAGTTTATCCTTTGTCCTTAAACACCCAAAACAACAATCTGATGGTATGCCCGTCTCCACTGAGGAGTTCTTACAGCTTGCAGCAAATCCCTTGTCTCCCCATCTCCACACTGTACCTACAGTGTGAGTGAATTTGAAAAAGATTGAAGGAGCAGAGAGATGATAGTGCAGGGTAAAAACTGCCAGAAGTCTCAAGGCTATGAGTTCCAGTGAGACTGGTGCAACTTCAGGGCTTCTCCCTTTTTTCAATCAGTTAAAACCATAACACTGAAAAGAGTAATATATTGCACTACAACCTATGTTAAGATGAAAGAACACAAGGAAAACCAATCCAGAATAAGCAGTCAACTGCAGCAATTAATTTTGTGACTCATTTATTATAATGGACAACATGGCAAAGATTCAGCACAAGCCCACATTTCCGTAAGGCTAGGGAAAGAAATGTATCAAAAATTTCAAAAAATTTAAAAATTATCCCTTGTTGACCTTTCTGACTAGTGTTGCCCAAAACACCCATCTTCAAGAGCTACTGCTATGAAGATCTCAGGAGTAAAAAACCTTTTAACAGTATGCCGTATTAACAGAATATAGTTAAAGACCTTTAGGAGAAGGTTAAACCTTTTTCTTTTCAAATGATGGTTAGTCCTTGAAGGGCTTTTATCCCAAGAATGAGCTCTTCTGCAAACCCTAAGTACAGCAAGAAGAGTTTGAGCATCATCATTTCAGTGATGCATCCTGAACTTTATGCTGGAAGGTCTACTTCCAGACAGAAGACTTAGCACATGCTCCTATTCAGTCATTAAAGTAAAAGTTTCCACCGGAATGCCACATGCAGATTATGCCCTGTGGAATTCTCTGTGCTCCCAGCAGAACTTGAGACCAACCTATTTCACACAGCCCGCTGTTACTCAAGTCACACATTTGTAACACACAAACCAACCAAGCCCATCTCTCGCCTGAAGGCTCAGTTAAATCAGAGTGCTGTCAGAGGGCTGCTAGAGGAGGCTGACAAATAAAGCAAAGGCCTACATAAAGAACGTCCCTGAAACCTCAACACAGCCATAAAGGAAGACTACTCATTAGAGTGGTATGTCTTTTGTCAGAACAAGATCAGCTAACACAGATCTCTTGAAAGGGTATTAAAAACAGCTCACAAAAAAAATCAGCATTTGTTATGAGAACAGAACCTGGGCAAATTGCATTATTCTTTAATAAGAAAGCTAAAATAATAACCTAAATTAAAGAAATTGAGTAAATATATAGACAGTCATGCAAATCCCTCCTCTCACCTCAATGATGGGCTCAATACCAATCTATTTTACTGGAAGAAAGAGAGGAACACATGCTGAGGAGGTAAGACTCACACTGCCTTTCTGTACTTCTTTCTGAAGAAGCTATTCAACTTAAATAAAAACAGAGTAACTGTTGGTTTGTTTTTTTTTTATTTATCCTTAGTAACTGTCTTTACTTTTCCCAGGTACATCCCTGCTTGCTAGGAATTTTGAATTTTTTTTTCCTACACATTGCTTCATTTTAGTTACTCTTTTAGAACATGGGGTTCACATGATGCCTTTCAAAGAGCTTAGCCCAAATTCTTCCTAGCATGACCTACACATAAAAATGTGAGTATCTGTAAGAATCCTGAGTACCTTGTGTTCTGCTGGGAATGCCTCTGTTCTATCAAAACGATTAGCTGATCAAAGACATCAGTCTGGAAACATGCCCAGAGTAAGTCCCTGGTACTACCAGAATACTGATGTCACTTGGAATAAAGATTTAAAAAATAAATGAAAAAATCACTCTATAACCTGGTGCAAACCCAGAGCTGTGAAACAGTAAATCACTGTTCTGACCCCAAAAGGCTTTTCACCTCTGCAGCAGTATCTTGGGCACTGATAAAAAAAGAAAGTGATTCATTTCTGAACCAGCAGATACACAAAGACCACAATATAAACATTCACTTCCTGCATTTCCCTACTCCTGGGCTCTGACATTACACACCCTTTAAGATTACAACACCAGCTACAGTTTACTTGGTTGCTCGGGAAAAGTCCAATTTTTACCAATTGTTAAGAAAGCAACTCCACCAAGATACTGGAAAGACTCTAAGATTGCAGAAAAAGCTAAGACAGTGTTTGCTTACCCTCCTAAAAGAAGTCATCCTACAGCTAGTCATGCTATTCTGCTTCACACATGAAATAGAATTTCCTAAACAAGTAAATTACATTTCCTATCATCCCAAAATAATTTCCTATCAGCCAAGGAAGAAATACATTACAGACAGGTACAGGAAACTAATAGCAGGGTCCAGCTCAAATGGTTCATTAATCCAGGGATGGGACCCGCTGTACCTCTGGGTTTGTATCATGTCCTGCTTGCAAATACTCAAAAAAGTACTATTCTCACACTGCAGAGCAGGCTTGCAGAGCTTTCTAGAAACCCAAGCATACACTTCAAGTTCTTCATTAACTGATAAAATCTGTCAAAAAACATCAGCCAAGAAGCATTTGCAATTACTTTACAAAGCTGAGACAAATAAAAAATGTCCTAAGATCAAAGGAAGTGTCTGTAAGGGCCCTGGGTGCACCCACAAGTCTCAATTGCCTGGGCCAGCCCCACAACAATCACCCCACAGTCAGTCACTTGCATATTACAGTTCCTTCCTCTGCACAAGGGCAAAATTTCTTTCTCACCAGTTTCACAAGAACTCCTGCTTTATCACAGGACGAGTCAGAAAAATCAGACTACACAAACTGCTTGCCTAATTAGGAAAATTTTTTTTTATTTGTAATAATAAGCAGAAGTTTAATTTCTGGATAACTTTACAGCACCCAGTCAAAGCCACATCCGGTATGCTCTCATCAACTAATTCCATAAAGAGGTGGTTTACAAACTGCATTCTCCCCATTCCTCTTAAGCTTATTTGTGCATTACATTGCAAGCATCACCTGTTTACACTCAATGTCCAGTTATTTTTCAGCAGTTGCACAGGAGAGTCTTTGTTTACTCAAATTCTTCCATAACACTAGGATTTTGTCTCCCTTGAGCAGCTTGGAAGCACTACTTGAACAACTACGCTGCAAAATAACACTTTTTTTTTTCTCTTTAATCACCTACTTTGGTGGTGGCTTTTTTGATAAAATAAATGGGGTTTCCTCACAGGCCATTTGGATAATAATGCATGTTGCTTATTCTCCCTGGTTCACCCCAGGAGTCTGCCTGCCTCACGGTACTTACCCATCTTTGTGATCTGACACTCTACACCAGCAGTGCCATTCAGCACTGCTATGTGCTTGCTCTCAGTCCAGAGGATCACTGCTGGCTTTCTGGGTGTACAGAAAGAAGGACACATGCACTGAGAGTCTCCAAAGTTATTCTGCAAGAATTCATAGATAGCCTACCAACAGTTTGTAGTCACCATGTGATTTTATTTTTTTTTAACCTCTCCATTTCACTTGTTCATCATTCTCATTAGTAAGCTGCCTTCTCCCACTTCCCTTAGGAAGGCAGACATCCACAAGTAATAAAGTAAACAGAGTAAGCCTGGTATATTTCTTCAGATGATTTTTCAACTGTGTTTTGGTTGCAACTTCCCTCCTCAGCTTAATGTGGATTAAAGAGCAGCTTTTCTCATTGCTTACAAAAGGAAAAAATAGGAATACAATGAAATTACTTCAAAGCCATATTAACTCAAAAACGCCCTTCAGGCTTCCAGTTTCAATACCAACTGTATTAACCTTTGATACCCAGCTCCATCTCATCTTCCAAGCTGCTGCTTTTTCCACAGCACAGTGTGAGCAGCTAAGCTGCTGAACACCCACTTTCTGATGCTGACAGTAACACAACTGGTATTTGACTACATTTATTGCAGGCTGTTTTCATACTGTTTATCAGCCAGATAGGGAGTTACCTTATAAATCTAGCATATTTCCTGGTATTTCAGACACCAAGAAGTGGCACAGACATAGCAAGAAGAAGGGGGGAGCATACTGCAAACTAACATTTTCTGCAGGCCTAGAAGCAGGGAAGAGAGAAGGGGCATCACCTGTACCTGTGGCATTTCAAAGACTATCATTAAAATATCAATTCCAAACCCAGCAGCCACAGGCCAAGAAAAATACCAAAGTACCAAAGATTTGATGAAATGGTCTGAAGATTTTGACTTATAAAAATAAACTTCAGTAGTTACTCTTTAAAGAAGGACCTCATGGTGGGAATTTCTGTATTAACATCATTTCTGACAAACAGTGGAAATAGGGAGAATTAAAATGCCCTGTGAGTTCCCACTGCTATTACAAGCGGTACGGTGCCAGGGATAGAAAACAAATAACCTAAAATAGATGACTGGTCTTTTCAACCTTCCACTCCCAAAATCTAATTGGGTTATCTCCCTCTTCCACTCTATATAAGACCTAGTTTTCTAGAAGCAGGATAGGGAAATTAGTTTTGGAAAAGAAAACAAAAACAGCACCATGACATAATCTTAATTCTGAAGTTTTGCAGGAATTAGAAGACATTTTCTCTCATAAATGATACAGCAGGCTTTGCATAAGCATTCCAAAGGCAAATAGGAGGTGTTTCATTATGTTTTTAACAGTTCATCTAACTGCATATCTAAGCACAGATATGTACAGTAGATAGCAAAGGCTAACACTTCAACAGTTTATACACACTTGCTGTAATCCATATAATCTATTCAGCACTCTTTATCCACATATTTTAACTTTACTAGCTCATAAACAATAATTTTCAAGTATTTTCTTTTGCATAATACAGACATCTTGCAAATAAACATGCAAAACTTAAAAATTAATGCAGTAGCTCAAGAGAACAAATGATTCAAATTTGACAGCAGGGCATTAAATATCTGATAAATGAACAAACAAGGCATTATCTTTCAAACAAAGTTGTATGTATGATCCTCAGTCTTTTTTCATCCAGGAGAAAAAGAGAAGCAAGTGTGATATCCATCTCAGGATACAGAAAACGTGTTTTCTGTTTATCTATACTGAAAATGCTTACATATTTCTTCAGAGTTTCTTATAGCACCAGTAAGTCAATAATGAACTTAGCTACCTCAGATGTCTTTATAAAGTGGCATTACCGTGCAATTTCAGGCATTGACCATGGGAATTCACTAAATATCAGGCAAGATCCCAGGCAAGTCACAAAGCCTGATATTTTCATGTTAAGTAAATGTAAAATCGTCATAGTCAAATCTGTTCATTGACACAGTAAAGAACACAAACCAATTTTATTGGTGGCACTGCTGGAGTTCAGTTGAAATATCCAAGAACAATGATGAATTCTTTCCATAACTTCTTTCAATGCAAGGCAAAAAACACTTGAAGACAGATAAGAAGGCAACACTTAGGCTGCCTGAGAAATCTAGTGAAATCAGTCAGTGGCCTTTCTGATTCTAAACCACAGGGTCAGAGAGGAGGAGGAAATTAAGTAAGATGTGTAGCTATTTACACTGCTACAAGAGAAATCTGTGACATGACATTTGGTCAGGCAAGCAGCTACACATTGCACAGTCCTCACTCAAAATCCTGGGACTTACATGTTACACTTAAACCCAGAAATTAAGATTGTTTTTTACTCTTCTCTCCCACTGCACTTCACATCAGATCCGTGAAGAAGACTTAGTGGTTTTGTCATTCTCCTCCCCAAAATACACATGTAGTAAGTAAAGACAATGCTGCCAGACACTAAGAGGTAATGATAAACCAATCACTGACTTATTCCTTGGAGTAACAGCTCTGTAGATGCCTTGCTGCAAGTTTTCAGATTACATTTTAATGCTGTTATTGTAATGGCAATTGCTGCATGTCAAGTCATGATGTGAAAAGGCATCTAGCCTGAGGATCATGACAGTGCTCAGTGCTCCAAAACACTCAAAGACTTGTCACAGTCATGGTGAGTCTGTGACAGATAAGTAATTACTGTTATTATTAAAATGAAGTTAAAAATTTGTATGAAATCTAGAAGAACTTTAACTTTGTTTACTTCTCTGCACAAAAAATGCTGGACACTCTTTCCAGGGTGTTGCAGCTTGCCCTCCTTCTCATATTGTTAACAGTGTAAAAGTTATCGAGTCTTTCAAAAATTTAATCATACCCTACATTTGGCAACTTTCCACTTAAGTGGTTTTGATGTCCAAACAGCAGAATGCATAAAAATTCAACTGCTATATAGAAAAAACATATTTAGTAACTCAAGGGAACAAGTGCTCGGAGCAAATAAAGATATGCTTCCTACTTAATGAACATGCAAGATCAAAGACGGGTTAATAGCCAGAAATTAGAAATATTCTCACTCTCTTAAGTTATTAATTTAATAATCCCCACCACCCACATCAGAAAAAAAGATGCAAAAAGTGCTATTCTCAGCTGCATGGGGGCCTGTAAGGCTTTTTCAATTCCTAAGCTTTCTACAACTGAATAGCTGTTTAAACATGAAAAACACGGCTGAATTCTCTCTGCTTTGGACAAACCTTAAAAAGAAAGCAAACCCTCCTATCCATTCTTCAGAGTCTTCATTCTCACCAGCAAACAGACCCAGCAATAAAAAAAACAACAACCTAACAATATAAATTAATTAAATCAGAAATACAAGCACTCCAAACTATAACTGAAGTAGCAGCCAGGGCTTTAAAAAGTTTGGTGGGCATGGAAAGTGTGACTCTTGAAATTTAGGAGTTACAATAATATCTGAAACATCCAGAAGGCCAATTTGGGCTTTGATAAACCTCTGTTAATAAAGCTAATTCGGTGAAGGACACAGAAAACAAGAATATTTTGCAACTGCCCTGATCTTCACACTTCTGTCATGAATAGTTTTCATTCTTGTAACATTACACAAGGGATGCATTATAAAAGTAACAATATTAACACACACTCCAGATGCTCCTCTTTCCCATGAATGTACTGCTGGAGCGTTTAACGTTCATCAAGCTCATACTTGCTAAAGTCACAACCCAAAATCAAGAAGACAAGCTTCAAACAATGGAAGAAGAATGTCTCTTCAGCCTACACACTCATTACCTGAGATTTATAACTCAATGAAAACATGACTTTTTTTCTCCCATGAGTTTGATCCTGTTTGCACCAGGCAATAATGTAAGCTTTTATTTTGTACCACTGGCAACAAATGGGAGGGTGGTTCCTCACAATGGCAAAACTGCACTTTTGGAGACAAATACAAACAAAATAAAAATAAGAAGGACCTTTGCCCAGCTGCTTGCAATGCCGTATTTTTACCATCATTGACAACAAGCAGCCAATACCTGGAATGTGGAGAGCAGAGCAGGCACACAACCACAGGGTGGTGGCTGCTTCTGCTCACAGGATGGCCTTCCTCAGGCACTGTTCTCCCAGTTCTCCAGATGAAAACATCTCATAACGCCCTGTGTGAGACATCAGCTAAAATGAAGCAATACTCACACAGCTGGGAGATGCTACACTCGTTGTAGAAAGGGAGAATAATTCTTAAGAGTTACCCTTAAAGTTAGCTTTATAGCTAAATGGGAGGGTGTTTTAACACTTCCTGGATTTTATGCAAAATTGTAATAACTTGCAGAAAACTGACAGCCCCTGCTTACTCAATTTTACCCACAAGGCTCCATTTCTTGTCTTCTCCAGGCTGAACAGTAGAGAACAGTGAAGGAATCATTTTAGCTGAAATTTACACCCAGAAAACACTAATGCTTGTTGACCAATATACCAATGTTAGTTGTGATCACACGCACCGCAGGCAAGAGATGAGACTTTAGAAGGCTATTTTCACTGCTGTGAATTACACTGCTTGCTATAAAAGCTTGAGAAAGAGGACATTGGGCAAATTCTAAAGCTTTACATGCTCCACTAAACCCTTTTCCAAAGCAGAAGCCCTATGTTGTACACCAGCATCTGTGAGGTCCCAAGTCCCAGTCGATCTCTGGACTTTGAGCAGACCTGTCACCCCTCAAGCACAGCCTTCCACCTATTCTTCCCTTTGCAAAGTTAAGAACCTAAAAACACCTCTGGGGTAAAAGGAGCCTTTCAGGTGCTTGCCTAAAACGAGGGAAATTTAAGATATTTCACTGTTGCTGTTGAACGCTTCTCTGCAATACATGCAGAGTGATACAGAAGGCCTAACAAAAGAATGGTACAAGCAGTCAGAAAGCTGGCTATGAGCACGGCATGCTTCTTTTTCCCAGCTAGCTGGATTGGTTTTGGCAGAACTACCAGTAACACCACAAGATTCCAGCAAGGGAAAGGGAACAGACCAAAAGAAGTCCTGGAATGCTACATGGCCAACTTAGGTTCATCCCATTCTGCTTGGATTTCACAACATGGCTGTTTCCAACATACGCATCCCTGGTATTAAAGTAAAAGTCAAAATGCTGAACACAGGCAGTTCTGCACAAGCATACAAGCTGCCTTTTTTATTATTACTTATTTATTTTCTTTGGTTTTGCACATAGTACCTCTGAGGACAGATCCTTGACTGAAAAAACATGTTTAGTTAAAATCTGTCGGGGTTTTTAAAATCCCACTACCTTTCAAATGGGACTTCTGCACCTGCTCAGAGCTGCTTATAGAATCAAAGAGGTTTTTATTTGTGTTTCAGAGGCTTCCAAAAAAAGAGCTTCACCTGCCATGCCCTCCCTTCCTTCCCCCTCCTCCACCACACAATATGTGCACCCTGGTTCAGGCTGCAGCAGGTGAAGCGGGATAAGAGCTTTCTCTGGAAGTGCTCTTCCAAATGGGATCTGCTAGGACAAACAAGCTTGGTGCTCTCCCGTTTTACTTCGCACACGTTTTCCTCCTACAGTTCAAAGCAACTAAAATGCTGAGCTGCAATTCCTCACCTCTTTGAGTACAGCTATGTACCCGCGCCGAGGTCCCCACTGGTACGAAACCAAGCTCTGACTCTGGCCTGGTAGCCATGTGGCCCCGTAAAGTTTGTGGCAACACCGCCAGCCTTCGCTCTGTGAGACCGCAAGCCCTGCGCAGCGGAGGCGGCAGATGTGTGGGTGAGGGCAGCCGGGAGACTGCCCAGCCATCCCTTACGCCGGGGAGTTCCCACGCAGCCATGCGGGTCGGAAAGCACCTCACTGCTGGAGGGCAAAGCCTCACGCCGACGGCGAGCCCAGCACGCCTCGCCGGGATGAGCAATCCCTGCCCGCGACCCGTTATTCAAACGGGGAAGCAGAACAATGCCTGGGAGCAGCCCTGCACCGGCAGCAGGGCTACCCGGGCCAGGAAGCAGAAGACGCTCCCGTCCTCCCCGCAGCTACCGAGGGAACCAAACACGTGCTCGGGGGGGCGACGGGGCCGCGCTCGGCGCCGCCCGCCCGGCTGAGCGCTGAGTGCCCGAGACAGGCAGGCCCCCGGCCGCGCCGTCCCCAGACCGCGGCCGGGGATTATCCCGGGCTGCCGGGTTCACCTCAGGAGACCTCAGCCCACCTACGAGCCGGGGCTGCCCGGCCGGCAGCGCTGACAGCCGGGCCGGCGGGGGCGGGCGGCAGGTCGCGCCCGAGCCGCGCTTGCACAGTCACTGCCGGCAGCCGACGGCGCAGCGGGGCAGCGCCGGCCGCCGCTTCCCTTCCCCGCTCGCTCGCTCGCTCCCTCTCTCCCGCCCGCCGCCGGGGCGCCCGGACGCTCCCGGAGCCGCGCTCAAGTGCGAGCCGGGCACCTTTAGCCGGGGCTCGAGCGGCCGGGCGAGGTGAAGCCGGCAGCGATATGCCCGGCGCCGCGCCTCCGGCGCTGCCCTTCCCCCTGCCTTCGCCCGGGCGCTCACCAGAAAAAGAGCCGGGAGCAGAGGTTGGCATCCTGCAGCGGGTTAGGCTTCTCCTCGCGGGGCACCGGCTCCATGCCGCCCGCCATGCCGCCCGTCACGCCGCCCCGACCCGCCCGGCGTGCGGCGAGGGCGCTGGACCAGGAGCGACTTCCCCCCGCTGGCAGCCACCGCCGCTCTGCCGCCGGCCGGCGCTGTTTCCGGGAGAGCCGGCACCCCCGCCTCGGCCTCCTCCTCCTCCTCTTCCTCCTCCTCCTCCTGCCGGCCGCCGCAAGACGCCTCCTGCCGGCGCGGCTTCACCGCGGAGCCTGAGAGGAGCTGGGCAGCGCCGGGAGCCGCTCCGCTGGGGCTGGCTCCGTGCCGGCCGAGCTCCGCCGGGGTGCTCTGCTCCGCTCGCCCCGGCTTCGCGCCTGTGTGTGCCCCTTGCTGATGGAAAGCATCTCGTCGGCGCCGAGCGAGGTGGCCACCCGGCTTTTTTTGGACAGAAAAATCCGTCGCGAGTCAGGGCCAAGTCAGGCTTAGCGGGACCAGGCGCCGTCACAAACGCTTGCTGTCAGCGCTCCTTCCCAGATGTTGCATATTCTTCTATTAGAAATCGAAAACTAAACCAAAAGAACAATGTTTAGGAGAGGTTGGTGATACATAATAAAGGAGCTAATTAATTTCAGGACGTGGTGCATCACTGAAATTGGCAGTTCTCAAAGGTTCAGCAAAGTGGTCACCAAACTCCTCTCCAGTCATGCCAGCTATGGCTTGCCAAAGGGACCCTGATGAAAAGGAGTAGTGAAAACTGCAAGGAAAACAGAAAATAGAGGACATGTACTCGAAGTTAACCAAAGAACTGTTAATCTCTGTGGCAGAATGATTCCCTGCCATGCTGTTATTTCTCTGCAGTCTCTAAAATCCAGGATGGCTGAGGTTGCAAGAGACCTCTGGAGGTCAGCTGGTCCAACCTCTGCTGCTGAAGTGCCATGTCCAGGCATCTTCTGAGCCTCTCCAAGGATGGAGACACCACAGCCTTTCTGGGCAACCTATGCTAGTGCTCAGTCACCCCCACAATGAGGAAGTGTTTCCTGGTGTTCAGATGGAACCTGCTGTGTTTGAGCTTGTGCACATTGCTTCTGGTCCTGTCACCGGGCACTACAGAGCAGAACCTGACTCTGTCCTCTTTTCATCAGTATACACACTAATGAGACCCCTCTGAGCCTAGTCTTCTCCAGGCTGAACAGTCCCTCTCAGCCTGAACAGATCTCTCAGCTTTTCCTCATAGGAAAGGTAACTAGAGTCCCTTATCATCCTTGTGACCTTTCATTGCAGTCTCTCCAGTATGTCCATGTCCCTCTTGGACTGGGGAGCCCAGAACTGAATGCAGGATTCCAGGGGTGGCCTCACTTCTGAGTAGAGAAGAAAGATCACCTCCCTTGACCTGCTGGCAAATACTCATTCTAATGCATCCTAGCATATCATTAGTTTTCTTTGCCACAAGGACACATTGCTGGCTTATGTTCAACTTGGCATCCACCAGGACCCCAAGCTGGGGTGGCCCCCAGCCCATACTGATGCCTGGGATTGTTTCTCCCTGAGTGCAGGACTTTGCTCTTCCGTTTTTCAAACTCCATGAGGTTCCTCTCAGCCCATTTCTCCAGCCCGTTGAGGTCCCTCTGGATGGCAGCACAAGTCTGTGGAGTGTTATCTGTCACTGATTAGCCACTCTTTCCAGTTATGTGTCACCGTCCCTGGTGGTCTTTAAGAAAAGACTGGATGTGGCGGTAGTGTTAGGCCACAGGTTGGACTCAATGATCTCGGAGGTCTTTTCCAGCTTAATGGATCTGTGATTCTGTGATCATCCGTAAACTTGCTGAGACAGCCCTCTGTTTCCTACAGATCATTTAGGAAGATGTCAGATACTTTTGGACCTAATGTTAACACCTAATGTACACCACTAGTTACTAACTTCCAACTAGATTTTGGGCAACTAATCACAACCCTGAGGAGTCTCCTAGACTCCTTTCCACTCTGAGGCAGCCCCAAAACAAACACCATTCTTATGTTCTGTGTATTCCTTTCATGTCCCCAGGAACAACCAACCCTATCTCTTCCTGCTGAAATGTATTGACAGTGAAACTATTGACAGGGTTGGCATCTGACTTTAATTATACGCATCAGAGTTGACATGTTGTTGAGATAAAAGAGAGTTGGGGCTACACTACATTATTGAATAAATAGCATCAGTTCATGCTTGAAGGAATGTCAAATCCAGCTTGAGCTTGCTGTCAGTGAACACTGATGGGGCTGGGAACAGCCTGCCCTGCTCATGCATAGGCGGTGTGCCACAGAATTTCGTGAACAGTAAGTAGTACACCTATCAACAGCTTTCTCTAGATCCTCACAGATAAAAACAAGGGAAAAAAAAATATGGAAATGATGCAGTGGTTTGAAAGGGCAGGCTTTAACAAAATATTCCCTATATAGTCCAGAACCTGGATAATAAATTTGAAGAACCTCCCAAAATTTGTGATGAAAAGCTCTGCCCATCAGCAAAATATGACAAGTTTTGATTTCTGTAAGACAAATTTGTCTAACTAGATACTCATGAGTGAATTAAAAGGTATGACAGCATAGTGCAAGTCCCAAAATGTCAATAAAGATGGGGTCAGAGAGAGGGAGAAAGGAAAATGTAAATCTTAAGGCTGACTTCAGCTTTGTGAAGTAGTTGTGCAATGAAAGATTACGCTAAGATTTCTTAGTTTGGGGAAGGAAGTAGACTATTCATGAACAAGTAATTTATTTTCAGAATGCAGGTAAAAGTATTAAAGCAAAATATTGAAATAACTTTTTTTTCCATATTATTGTGATGATGGGAAAAGGACAAAATCAATCCTCGAGAAATACATTTTTCATCTGCCATCATTATGACTGATGAATGCTGACACCACTTAATTTTGAAATATATATTAGTGTTTACTTCTAAGTCCAAAACAAAACACTTACAAAAAGTTTTGGAGAAGAAAAAACTAAAAGGGAATAACATTTAAAAAAATAAATCCTGAAAGCCAGATTTACCTGTAATTCTATCTGCTGAGTGTGCAATTAGAAGCAAATGCAGTAATAAAAAATTGTGAAACAATTGGGCAAAGAAGTGCTCACGAAAACCTGAGACTGCCCATGGAGAGGAAAGGGAAGGGAAAAGAGCGCAGTAATGAATTTAATAATCCTCTTTCTATTTTAGGAGTCAGAAAGAGCAACTGCCAATTTATGCATTGAACATTTTGCTATGGCAACACTATTTTCATGTGGAGAGAGCAAGATATGTAACAAACTAATGGAAGTGTGACTTAGTAAATCTAAATTATCATAGTCATATGGATAATGATCTAGCAAAGCCAGCTATTCAAATAGGGCAATATTAAGGCAGTGACAACTGAGTTAAACTTGTTATGCATATACATTGTTCTGGGAAAATAAATTTGGATCACAGGGGATGTCACAAATGTGCAAACACCTGAGATTCACTATTTATTCAGTGCACAAGAAAGACAGTAGTCAGTAAGTAAGCATTTTATCATGTGTGGCCCTTATTCACTGTCTTTTCACTTTGAATACAGTCAGACTAACAAGTTTGTCCATCTGCATTTTTAGGGCACTTACCATCAGGGAGTTCATATACATCCACTTCTCTCAAAACCCTTGGAAGATTACTGGGCAGTTTCCGCTGATATCCAGATGGCAAATAAAATGTGAATCTTGAGGTGAAATGTAGGCACTGGTGCCTGTTATGCAAAAGGAACCTAAGGCTTAGTCTTTTGGAGGATGTAGCACTATAACCTTTCTCTTTCAAGCAAGCAGCCATTGATTTCAGGGCTGAAGAATTTTTCCTTATCACACCCCAGGGCTTTGAGATGAGCACCTAGAAAACCAAGAAGTTGTGGATGAGTGTGTTTGAAGTTTGTATAAAAGATTTGCTGAGCACTACGTGGTATTTCTGGGGCAGTATTAGGGACAGAATCAAATTCAAAGCTGTTTGAAAGATGTTGGAGGGATTAGTGCTCCAAAGGCAAGCTATGATAGCAGAATGAGAGGGCTTTGCAGCCGTGCATTGTTTGAGTTTAATGTTTTTGACTGAAACCAGGCAGAAAGGCGGACCATATGCCTGCCTGACAGCCCAAACAGGCAGTGTTGTATCCCACCACGCTGCTGGCAGGAAAGCAGGCTGTCCCACTGGCTGGCAGCCCAGCTTGTCACTACCCAGTGGCCTGACTCATCATCTGGCTGATGTATCCAGTGCTGGTGCTTGTCCTTCTGCAGTACAGACACATTGGCCTGCTCTTCAGCTGCAGAGTGGAAATGGCAGTGCAGCAGAACCAGGCTGCAATTTTGCTGTTTCAGCCTGATCATCAGCATGTAATGTCAATAGTCTTCCTTGGATGCCTTTCCTATTTCTTCTTGTTACCCCACTAGCCATTTCTATTTTCCCTATATTTTCTTCTACATCCCCATATCAATCTTCTACATGCCATAGTTTCTTGTTTGTGCTAATTGTGTGAATTCATTCTCCTTAAATTATGGTGCAAATCAGGTGCCTACACACCCATATAGGTGTCCACTTACATTTTAGATGCAGTAGGATATTCCATGCAGCCACAAGTTACCACTCCAGAAGTTTTCAGCCTTCCTTTAATGATGCTTTACCTGCCAATCCCAGCTGATATCTCTGATGTATTATAGATGACTGCAGTTGCAGATATACTTATCTGCCTTTCACAAAACTGAGTTAAAATAATTTCTCTGTAGCAAATAGTTTCTGTTGATTATCTGCTAAGATAAGATTCAAACCAGTTACTTTCTATTAAATTGAACATTTGATGCAGTAGAAAAGTATCAGAAATGGTTGTACTAAAGTTAAACTTGACTCACCTACCAGTTGTTCAGCTGCCCTAACAATTTCATCTCTTGTACTTCATGCACTTAGAGAATGACATTTTTGTAGGATGATTTGGATGAGGTTGCAGCAGGCCTTCAGCAACAGCTCCCTGTGCTATTAGTGAAAACACAGACTAACATATTTACAATATTGCTGTCCTGAGCTACATAGCAGCTAAGAGCTTATTTCACTGTTCTATTCTCACCAGGTAACAGACATTGATCTTCCTGCTTCTATTCATTACATTTTTAAGTCTTCTATTTTTGAACCACATTTATAATATTGATAATACAGTTTCTGAAGACCAAAGTATTTCTTTATAGTCTCTTCTTATATGTTACAGCAAATCTTGCACTTTATTTGCCTCCTTCCTATCCTGATCTCTCAGTTTTCTAGCTTAATACTAAAGCACATAGCCAGGCATAATCCCCAAGCAACAGTGAATTACAGTAACAAAAAAATTAAATTCAGGTAGTTTCAGGGCAAAGGTGAATCAGCAAACAAAAACCAACCTACTGCAATTATTGTGCAGACTGTGACTGATGGCCTAGGGAAATGAAGACTTCCATTCCTGACTTATAAAAATGAGATTGCTTCTGCAAGGAGCAGGGAGTTGGACTCAGTTATCTTGTGGGTTCCTTCCAGCTTGAGATATTCTATGATTCAATCATTCTGTAATACCTGTCGTGATGTTTGCTCAGCACAGGCAACCTAGTCTGAGACTAGGGAGTGGATTAGCTGACCTTCTGACTTCTGTGCTTCCTGTGAATGCCAGTGTCTGTGGACTCACTTGACTGGGCAAGATTGCCAGAGTATTACCATGACATCCAGAAAATGGAGGGAAAAACTCCTTTTTAAAACCTCCTCTCAGCCTGGAGGTGAATGGTTCGTTTAAGTTCATGCAGGTCTGACTCCAGTCGTACTGTGCTCTTGCTATATGGATGAGGATCTTATGCCTAAGAGTTTTATCTTGATTTTCTAAAGAAAAATTTGGCATACAGAACACTTGTAAAACATAGAATTCAAATGGCTTTGATAAGAAAGCTCTCTTTTCAAAAGTGACTATGAAGACATGTAACAAACTACCAGCAAATAACATTCTTTGACTTGAATGAGTAACATTTGTGCTTCTTTCAAAGCTTTTCTTGATTACAGCATTCTTTTGCATTTTCTACATTTATTTATATAAATGCATTTTCCATTGCATGTTCTCTTTCATTTGTTGTTAACCTAAATGGGCAAGAGAGAGAGGAGAGACGTCAGAAGTGGAAGCATGGGTGTTCTCCTTTATCTTAAAAAGGAAAAGTCAAATAGTGAGCACTCACAAATTTATAAGCCACAGAGCAAATCAGTCGGCAGCTCCACCATTACAGCCCAGATATTTCTGAGTTTTCTTGAAGCCACTCTACATACATGCTAAAATCAGAAAAAAGACATTGTACGGATGGTCAAACAAAACAAAACAAAAATGTCTTTACAGAATTATTTTCCCTCCTAGCAATGACATGAGTAAGCAACAAGCTCCAGAGGGAGAGACACCTAGGTCACTTTTCAGAATGAAACATCACTGTCAAAATCATCTGGATCCTGATTGTAGTTCATTTGTCATTGCCAGACTGAACTTTAATAAAAGTATTTTTGGCAATAGCAAGGGGACAGAAGACAACACAGAAAAACATCATAAATTACTACATAGATCTTTTTTCTTTCTGTAACAGAGTCACAGGAAACCTTACCCAAATTGAGTGGCAACTTTCCCTATTAAATTGAGTGGTTTTTTCCCTGTTGGGGATTACCAGCTATGATGGGATTGTGGACATGATTAAAGTAACTTCTCTTGTTATAAGGCAAGACTTCTGATCTCACAATAGAAACTGCATATGTTGGCAGTAGAGATCCTCAGTTTATACACTTTCTTCAAATATGAATGAACCTAAAATATATGATAACTGTTTTTTCACCTTTTCTGAGATGCCTTGGGAGTATTTGCTGTCACCAATGGACTAAGCAAATGCCTGATGTCATCCAGCACCCTGGATGAAGATGGAAAAAGGCTGGAATGCTACTAAATGGATAATATTTAGAGATCATAAAGTCATGTAAGTTTCAATAGGAAATGAAACACACTGCACACTTGATTTCTAACTTTAATAGGAACCTTACAAGGCAAAGTGAAATGCAAGTCTGTATGTGTGTACACCATTAGCTTTGGAAACAGAAGGCATAGAAAGTGACCAGAAATTCTAACAAGATGCTGCTAAGGATAGGAAAGGGGGAAAAAAATCGAATTATAATTTCAAAAAATTGAAAATTTGCAGTTTTTTCTTTATTTTTCTGCTGAGAAAGAAGAGGATAGTTTACTCGATTTTCAATACTTTCCTGGAAAGCTAGTGACACATGGAAAGAGAAAAAGGCAATTCTGTTCTAAAATAAATAATCAGGCCAGCAGAGACATCTTCAATGTATGTCAGGTCACATCTGATGTCAGGTCACATCTGACCTGGGTGTGAGGTGCTTACCAGCAAATATAGACCATCAAATCAGAACACAAACCATGTAAAATGACTGCAAACATAGTTACTCTCAGCTCTGACCAACACAGTCAGTCAACACTGTTATCACTTGGCCTTCCTTAGCTCTTGGGTGTTTCACCAGGGTCTAGCACATGTAGGTCCAAGGCCTGACTTTTTGGCTGGGTCACTCAGAGTTCCCGCTTTTCCTGGGGCACCCACAGTTTGAGAAGTTTCAAAAGTAACAAAAGTTTCTCTGACACTTCTGGGCACAGCTGTCAGCAGAACACCAATTACCTGCCGACACAGAACTCCCAAAAGGCAGGGGGTTTTGTCCACATATCCTTGGCCTCCTCACTCCTATCCACACACCACTGGGCGCCGCCCTTAGTCCTGAATAATTTCTTGGCAGCCTGACACTTCTCTGGGGTATTTCAAGCGCAGGTGGGCTACATACCAGAAATGCATTTTGTGAGTCAGAGTTTTAGAAGATTTCTTATCTAATAAATGGTGCTAAAATCTTCCTTCATCTGGTTTACTTTAAAATGGTGAATTTAAACCCAAACACTATGAAGTGCTTTCTCTGGAGAAAAGAAGGCTTAGGGGAGACCTTATAGCTCTCCACAACTACCTGGCAGAAGGCTGCAGTGAGGTGGAGGTCAGTCTCTCCTCCCAAGTGACAGGACAAGAGGAAATGACTTCATGTCAGGTCACCTCTCAAACCAGGAGAGGTTTATTTTGGATATTAGGAAAAATTTCTTTACTGAAAGAGTTGTCAAACACTGGAACAGGCTGCCCAGGGGAGTGGTTTAGTCATCAGGCCTGGAGGTATTTAAAAGATGTGTAGACGTGGCACCTGGGGACATGGTTTAGCCATGGCCTTGGCAGCGTTAGGTAATAGCTGCACTCAGTGATCTTAAAGATCTTTGCCAACCTAAACAATTCAATACTTCTGTGACTCAAATGCCTATAAAGACTGACTCACAGGCACCAAGTATATGTTTTCCTGCGTGCAGAGTCTTACAACACCTTAATCACGGTTGCATCTAGGTATCTTCTCGCAACATGTTAAATGTCATGTTTATTCTTGCTCTTAATCTGTTTCGGTTTGTGCGGCTTCAAGCTAATACGCTCACAGCTGTGTTTATGTTAGAGAAAAAGGGTTGGTGTAATGTATATTGCTGTTAGAGGAGAAGGCAGTGAAGTCTTCCTTAGTGCTCCCATTCCATGACTATTTGTTTCCCAGCCTCAGACAAACCAAGGTGGAAAATTTTGTCTCCCACAGAGGGAGGCTTATTCTTACAGAGGGACATTCTGCTTCCTCTGCCGTGGGAAGATAGTTTACCTTGGTTGCTGTGGCATTTATTTAGATCTCTGAGAAGAAGCATCAGTGCTCTTGGAGGGCAAGAACTGAGATCTTGCATTCAACAATAGTTTATGGAAAACATAGAAGAGAATAAAAACCAGATGTGTTTACAGTATTCCACGATACCTCAGGGATGTGCACTCTGTATTCTGCACTTCATTGTATTTCCTATGGGCTGAAGGCTTCATGTCCAAGTGCAAAGAGTGTGTATAGTTCTGAGGGAACAGGCAGGTGTGTAAGTGTAAAAAGGAAAGAAGAATATCATGGCTTCAGATATATACCACCAAACTAAGACACAGTTGCTTGTTCTGTGGGAGATAAGAGAAAGGGCTACTTATATTTGCACAAAATACACAAAACTTTTAGCATTGGTGAAAAATTCAGGAGCACTTCCATGCCATTACTTGAACTGGCCAGATGTAAACCTATACATATCCACTTCTTCCTCTTCCTTTGAAGCTGCAAAGCATTCCTGGGAATCCTGTGGCCATATTTGCATTTGTTACATTTTAATCTTTTTCTTTGCTAGCATCTACCTGCTTCCTGATTGAATCTGTGGCCTGCAAATTCACTCTGATGGCCTCTCAACCTTTATACTCTGTGTCAGAGTTATAAAAAGGCTGGAGATGTGTTCAGAAGAGGGTGGTTCCACACGATAGCACAAGGAGGAGGAGAAACAGCCGTGAAGTTAGAAAAGTCAGTGTAAGAACAAGTGCTGTGGCAGTAAGGACTGCTACATGAACCACAGAGATTGAGAAGAAGGACTGGAGGGAGGTATTATCCAAGGCTTGGGGAGAAGGTGGATCCAAGATGGGGCCAAAGCAAGAAGGAAGGAAAATTAGGTAGAAAGACGGAAAACTGAGCATAATAGAAAAAGAGAGAGCTGAGGTTAACCATGAAAGGGGGGCAGGGAGGGAGGAAGATTGTACCAGGTACTAAGATGACCAGCAGATGGATAAGTGTAGAATGGCTGCTTTGTCCAACAAGCCAAATGTATTCATCACACCTGACAACAGACCAAAGTGAGAGAAAACTTCTTTACAAATCTCCTCAGTTGCGACCAGGGGCAGGTAGGAATAGGGGGAATAAATTTGTGTGTATATGAAGTGACATCTCTATGCACGGAATGGCTTTAGGATGTATCAGAAGTCACAGCTGTAATTCTGTTTCTGTAAATAAGTGCATTTCATACCCTTCAAAATACACTTCACAGCAGCAAAATTACACCATCATCCCTCCTGCCAGAGAAAGTTGGTGCCACTGTGTGTGCTTCTTTCTTCTCCAGATCATCTTCAAAGGAGATGACCAGCCACCAGAAGGTTGCACAAATGTATCATCCCTCTCTCTCTGGATGTTCAAAAGATTTTCCCCTCTACGTGCAAGCAGCACCACGATTATCCTTTCACAACAAGAATCAGTTTTCCACAATCCTGCCATGTTGCTAATAATGTCACCTGTGCTGACGGCTTTTCCTGCCTGCTCTTTTCAACAGAGGAAAATGGAGAATAAAAAACTCTCAGTGAACTCTGTCATTTTCCTCATTTTCCTACCTGGTAACCTTTATAAAACGGAGTTTCAAGAGGATTGGATAAACCTCTGTTTTCATATATTAAAACTGAGATCCTTTGGGGATTGACAATCACTTTCATCCTTTAATTGTCCAGCACTGGCACAGAGCTTCTGCTTCAGGACCTGGATTCCCAGGAGTTACATTATCACAGAAAAAGAATAAGAGTAATTTTGCCAGCTTTTGTTCTACGCTTTAAATAATGACCCTTTTGAATGAGTCATTTAGCCTGCCAAATTTTAAAAAATATTTTACTTAAGTAATTTTGTAAGAATGATATTTCCTTATAGGAAGGTCATTATTTGAAGGAAGGAGGCCCACCCAGTGTAAGACAACCATGGCATTAGTAAGTTCTGCTTTGGAACATTTGTGGGTAGGTGAACTGGGTAAGTGCTCTCCACTTCCTCCTGCAGAGTTTCTATTCAGCAGGAGTGACTCAGTTAACCTGGCTGTTTCCTTGGACATATCTGCACATAAATTAGGTTGACAGCATCCAAACAGGTAAATAGGAGTCAATAGCACTCTTGGAAATCAAAATAAATCTAGCATACTCCTGAACCCCAAGTGGGCTCCAAAGCCTGTTCCCATTCATTGTACAACCCCTCAGGTAAGTCCAGATATGAGATACATCCCCAAACATCCCTGCAGCCCTTAATTGTTCAGAAAGATATAAGCTGCTGCGAGTCCAGAGATATAAAGTGATGTTGTTCCCTCTGTGTGAAATAGGTGACATTGTATGTGAATTAGGCACCACTTGAGATAACATGCTTCTCTCTAAAGGTGTGGTAACCTTACAAAAGAAACATGGAACTGTAATTCTTGTTGTCTTTGCCACCAGGGAAAAAAATCACGCAGTAATGTAGTGGTGATATAATTTAGTCTAATGCCACAAATGCCAAGGTGAGACAAATCTGCATTTTGGTCTCTGCTTCCTAATAGTAACCAGTAGAGAAGCCTAAAATTTTGCTTCTAGCTGAGACCCATGAGGCTTAGGCTAAGCACATCCTTAGCTCCCTAATGGGACATGATGCTCAAAGCATCATTTGCAAAATACATTTAGGGTGGATAGAATTTGTATGAATGACAACAAGGGATTGATACAGAGGGACAAAAAGTTTATATTCCATAGCAGACTTTAGCAACATAAAAAACTCACACCTAAATTTGTTGGCAGCTGATCAAATAAAGAAGTCAGAGAGGCTGATGATACGTTTCTACAGCCAAGGAAGAAGCAGGGGTTCCTAACTTTGTTGCTTGACCAGTGAACTGTCACAGCTCCTAATATTTATACAGGGAAGTTCTAGCTGCCATGGCAACCATTTTTGCTGGTTGACTGCACTGGATAAGTATTCGATTAAAACCTTTTTATTTATGTCTCTAATCTAAAAGGTTTCTTTAGTGAAACTGTTAATTTAAAGGTTTTGCTACCTAATCATGCAGCAACTTGCACAGTTCAGCCCTGGCTTGGATGAATGGCAGCACAATTAAATAATAATAAATATCAGATGATAGAAAGTCAAAGCAGTAAGGGAAGTGGATAAAAGGATGCTCTTTTGGCAGTTAGATGGATAGATGGATGAAGGTATGTCAATGATACTTTTTTTATTATTATTTGATGGTAATTTCATAGAAGAGGTAATTTCAGGTTGAAGAAAGCTTTATACTAAGCCTGTAAATCTGAACACTTTATATTTTTAATCTTAAATTTCTAAATTAATCTTAGAATTTCTAAAAGAAATTCTAGAGCGAACAAGTGATTTCAAATGGAGGAATCAAAACTTTTTTTTCAGAAAAAAAATATTTCTCTTGTCTTTTGCTGTTATTCTCAATTGGGATTTTTTACAGAATTCTGTGAACCTAGAATGAATTCTCTTGCCAGAATTCCTTTTTTTATAAAAAACTACTGAACATTTTGCCTTGTATGTCAAGAAAACCATGATCTGAGGAATTTTTCTCTTTCTCTTTTCCTTCCTTCCTTCCTTCCTTCCTTCCTTCCTTCCTTCCTTCCTTCCTTCCTTCCTTCCTTCCTTCCTTCCTTCCTTCCTTCCTTCCTTCCTTCCTTCCTTCCTTCCTTCCTTCCTTCCTTCCTCATGCAAAAACTTCTGCAAGTTGCTGCCCCAAGCAGCACTACAAGCAAACCAGAACAACCATGGAGGAATCAGAAGGTAAAATGTCAAACAGGATTACGACTTTTCAAACCCAGGATATTTATTACTGGGTTTAGCCACAATCTGGTTTAAATGTTTCTACTCCTCTGATCCTATAAAAGAGCTTTATCTTCTAGAGTCCCTGTGTCTATAGGCTGAGATGCAAGTATCTGAAGACTTGACTCAATATGTAATGTAAGTCAACCGTCCTGATGTAATTTATGTGCCCTATTTTTTTATGAGATTTGAAGAATTGATAATTTGGAATGGATACTCAGAATATGTTTTTTTAATGAATGTGGTAATGACAAGATTACTTTCATAGTTTTTAATGTTTGCTTTCTTTTCTCTGCACTCTCAAACTTTTTATTTTTCTTTCCCTGAAGCATTTATATTTTAAAATTTGGCACAGTATTAGGCTTTTTCCTTTCTTTTCTCTCTTTGAAGGTCAGAGGTCTGCTTTGTTCATGTTCATTCACATAAAAGGCATTATCAATAACATCTGCACAGGCACTAGAATAATTAACCTTTTAATTTTTATTATAAGCAGATTTTTCTGATTACACAGATGCATTTCTGTGTTAGCCAGAGAATGCAATCCAAAGCATGCACTGGTCATATTCTTACACAGACAGACACAGACACTTTCCTAAACACACACAACTGTCTCCATGCAGTTGGTCTCTTCTCCTGACCAGAAATAGATCTGACATATGAAATATCACAGGAAAAAACAAAAAAAAAATGCCACAAAGGCCCTAAAATATTTCAATGTGAATGTATTTTTTTTGAAAATTGCAAAGAAATAAGAAACAACTTATTCCTGCCCCCTTTATTACCTCTTTTTATGCAGAACTTTATTACCAACTGCCCAATTTTAATGGGTACCACAACATCCATGCAAACATGACATGGGATAGGGCCTTTCTTCCACCCCACCTTATCCCACAATGAGCCATGTGCTCCCTGGGTGCCCTGCTCTTTTTGGTTGCTCCAGATTCAGAAGAGCTGCAGGAGAGCACAGGATGCATCTCTTTGGCTGACATAGATGAAGTCAGGAGAAGGGAATATTTTTGGCATGTCCATATTCTGGCAGTACAGCCAATCTAAACCAGAACATGTTTGCTACCTAACAAAAGCCAGTTACCGTTGCTCATATCCAGGACAAATAATTTTCATTTTCCTCACAAAGACCTTGAGCAAATTCAGACCCTTACAACCAGCTCCCTGTAGTCTCCCCTAAGTAGCTTAACACAGGGACTGCTGCTCTCAGACCACCATAGAAAACTCAGAAATTTGGGATTGGATCGTTGGCCTTGACTGCCAGGGGTCTGAAAAGCTTTGCAACGTCAGATGAAACTTTCCTGGGTATAGCTTTCTCAGAAAACTCAGCCAGTTAATGTGGTTGGAACAACACACAACTATCTGATGAGAAAGCCCCAAGGACAGAACAAGTTCTCTAGGCTCCCTGCAGCACCTCAAGGCTGTTTCTGTTTTTCACCCTCATTGCAGAAGGAGCTCATAATCTGTCTGCAGGCACAGCCCCCTGCCAAAATCATCCTCTGGTATTCTTCCAGGAGAAACCCATGGAGACTTTTTTTCCTCAGGCATGGGAGAGCAAAGTTTGTTTTCTGTCAGAGATGGTGCCGTTCCACATCGCCAGCTCTGGCAGGCTGCGTGCATTTCTAAATGTCCTGGAAAGTATTTTTCCCTCCTCCAGAGCAAGCAGGCAGGACTGTGGAGGTGGCTGCATCTCTGTGGAGGAGAAGCAGGATGTCCAGCCAACACTGAAATCTTTGTTTGCTAATGCTGTTTTCCTGGGGATGTCTTTAATAGGACAACACCACTACTGTACTAGCAAACTAAGCAGTGACAGGGACACAATTTGAGGGTATCTAGGTGACACAGAATGCACTGAATGGTGTTTCCTTCTCAGGTGTCCAGTCTAGCCAGAAACTACATAGGAGGAAGACAGCTAGCGAATGTGTCATCTTATGCCATCTTGTCCCTCTGAAGCCTGTTACAAATGCAGTTTTTGGAGCAGATGAGTGCAGAGCCAAGCTTTGAGACCTCTGAGATGCAGGCTGGGTGATGGGGTGGGTGGAAAGAGACAGAAAAGACCCATGATGAATGGGTAATGTTTGACTTTTCTCTCTCATGTGTTCCTGTATAACAG